>NW_019416406.1:463282-468528 GCF_000390285.2 Anoplophora glabripennis | reverse complement strand
GTAAAGCCGATATATATATATATATATATATATATATACAGAAACCAATATTTCATAGAATATATAAAAGTTTGCTGCAGATGATAAAATTAACGTTACCGACAGTAATTTTACTGTAATTATTTTGACTACTGCAGCTTGGTAACGGGAATGTCCATTTAGTAGCGAATTCATTGTTTGATTTGTATATTAACTAACCAATTTACTTTTATTACCGAAGGATTATTGTAATGTAAATGCATTTACCGCATGTAATGTTAGGCCCCGAATGAGCTCTATCAATCACCGGCACCCGATTAATTCGACTGACGTGCACCATCGCCTCGCATTGCCTTATCTGCGGGAGGCTGATTTCATCATCGCATCACGTTAAGATTATTTTAGGGAGGAATGCATTTTTGAAACTGAAAATTTATATGATTACTGTTACCAAGAAGAAAAATAGTTACCGATTTATGTACCAAGATGGAAATTCAAAACGTAACTCCCTGTCACAGATATTGACTTTTGTAAAGGTGACAGCAGCGGCGTGCAGTGATATTGCAAATAAGGTAGGCAATAGTAAAAGTTTGATTAAAAGTGAAATAAAATAGGTAGATACATATATATCTATCTATTGTAGTATAACATCCCCGGGTTCGATCGAAAAAAAATATATAATAGTCACCGCCCATTTCGCCCTTCCACAAATAAGAAGTGGATCTTATTTGTGGAAGGGCGAAACGGGCGGTGACTATGAGACGCCTTCATTATAGCCATCCTTCTCTATCGCATGGATTTCTATGTCTTACTTTATCGCTCTCACGTAACGGCAGATCGACCACTGGTACTTTTCGAACCTGTATATATCCTTCTCGCACATAGCGCTAAGGTTGTGCTTTTAAGCTTCTAATTCCATATAGGTGCTGCCTTTGATTCTCAATAGAGTGTACCTGAATACCATTAGAATTGCTGTTGCCACTTATGCCGCCCGCTTATAGGACACTTAAATTGGGAATATTGAATGTGGTTAAATGCAACTGTGCACTTCTTGAAATTATATTGAAAATATTTACGTTTACGATAAAACGAAAAATATTAGAGATATGTTAAAAATTAATTTAAATTTAATAAAGCTTCTCTGTGATTTTATCAGGATAAGCAATGCCTTTTTGTCTACATTGTATGCTCGCCATTGGATGGGAGTGGTATGTATATTCCTCGCATAGGTTTCGATAACCGATCTTTTCTTGCAATTATTGATTAATTTTGTGTATTGCTCTATCTTTGGAAATTGTACTATACAGGACTATGGGGATCAGGAATCCCCTGCATTAAAGTTTTTTCGTCGTTCGTCGACGTTATGATCTCATTTCCTTTTCCAAATTCGATCTCCGGAGCTAAGGAGCTGTAGTTTCTACCATACATACTCGAATTTGATATGTGTGGAAATTCAATTCCCGGAGTGTCACAAAATCACTTTAACGTCATACGGGATACGCCAACATGTATTTCAATTGAACAATCTCAATAATCTCATAATTGTTTATAGCGGAAACTTGCGATCTTCGCGCCTGAGGGCTGAAGAATGATTCTTTGAAATTTGAAATTTGAAAACTTCATGAATTTTTTGTGCTACTAAATTTCGCAATAATCGACTAATACGCCAAAATAAACAATTTCTCTGAGAGGTAGTAACATATTTAAATTGTTCAAAACAAATTTTGAAGTTGTATTTTCAGATGCCGTAATGATTTTTGCGGGCGAAATCATCTCTTTATGTAACCTATCTTCAAGTATAGCGAAAAATCGGATTCGGAATTTGAACATCAAAAATCTTCGAAAAAGTTTAGTCCGGTTTCTGTTCGTTTTTGTCGCTCTGTGTAATCAATATTATTCATAATGATCAAGAAAATATTGCACCAACATCCCAGCCCCACAAAAAAAAGTGGGAGATCCTAAAGACAAGTCGATAGTATCTATACATTTTTGGGATCGCTGAATCCGAATCCGCGGTCTGTTTGACATGATCAGGTCTGCTAATTACTCTCAAGTTCTAAACTCAAATCACTCAAGTTAAGCATTTATGCGTATTAAAATTTGAGTAACAAATAAGATTAAAAAAAAAGAAAGCTTTAACTCTGAGCCCGTGACTCTCGAGTTGTTTTCACATGACAAAATTCTGTTATCAGTAAGCTTTAAACCAATATGTCCGTTAATGCTTCATGTACATTAATTTACACAGTGAGTCCGTGACGGTTGAGATTCTTGAGAAAAGTTTTTTAAGATAAGAGATTTTTTGCCTCGATGAATCACATGAAATCACTGCATCTCACTATTATGATATCAACACTACTATTCACTTTTATGATATAGAACAATTTTGTTGTCAAAAGATCTGTGAAGTGGATCTTTTTTTTTTGTTTTCTCGATTTCAATGGTAAATCTCGTTTTAACGACCAGCAGTAATCGGCTAACATGTTTACATCCCATCTGCCTTGGTACCAACGCTTCAATACCTTTTTGAAACCTTTCTCTTTGCTCTTCATTGTAATCACCCAAATTTTCTGGGAAATAATCGACATGGCAATGTAAAAATGTAATTTGAGATTCATTAAGCAGTTTAGGTTTTTAAAGTTTCTACCAAATTCGATACTATTTCTTTATAGTTTCGACTCTTGATTTCTCAGAAAATTTTCGAATAGTTCCTTAAAACATAACCATGCTGCTATCGTTTCATTAATTTTAGTAACAAATATGTGATCCTTTAACAGACACCTAGACTGCTTAATGAATCTCAAATTACATTTTTTACATTCTCATGTAGATTATTTCCCAGAAAATTTGTTCGGTACCACAAAAGTGAGTAGTAGTTTCGATTTTATAATAGTGAGATAGAGTGCTTTCATAAAAACCTCGTCTTGAAAATATGTTCACAATCGACATGAGAAATTAATGTACCTGTAGCATTAATTGACGTATTGGTTTAGAGCTTACTAAACTAGATTTATTGATACTAGAATTTTATTATGTGAAAACAATTAACTCGAGAGTCACGAGTTCAGAGTTGAAGCTTTATTTCTTTAATCTTATTTGTTTCTCAAATTTTAATACACATAAATGCTTAACTTCATTTTTTGAAATTAGAACTTGAGAGTATTTAGCAGACCTGATCAGGTCAAACTGACCTCCAACTCGGCTTCAGAGACCTCAAAAACGTATAGATATATTAGTTTACATAATAGACAATTGATTTCCTATATTTGACCTTGCACTAACCTTAAACCAGATCTGATTGGGTCAAATGGACACCGGATTCGGATTCTGCTATCCCAAAAACATACAGATTTACACTGAAAGAAATGCGTTTTATTCTTTATTAGAATTCTATATACCATTGTATACTATATGTGACAGTTAAACAGGTGAATATTGGATATAAAACGCGTATTGCTAGCACAGTTGTATAGTGACTATAAACCTTATTCTTTATTAAATTATTGTATAACTAGTATACAACGTTTTTTATACCCTTTACGAAATAATAGCAATAACTGTTATTAAAGTGTTCCATATCGTTATTAGAACATCTAGTACTGGTTATAAGTTTTATAATAATAAATGTATTAAACTGTTGTATACTCTGTATGAGTTAAAAACATATGTCATTAAGTTTTCAGAAATTTTATTGGATAACTGTAATTACAAGCTAAGGTTCTAATGTAAACATACATAAAACATACTTTTAAGCATTAAAAATGATGACAAATCGCTCCCAAAACTGTCCAGTTTATTTTCTTAGCAACGATGCACCCGTATTTTCTTGTATTACATGAGAATTTGCACTATAACTCTTCCACCTTAAGAATGAAGCATCCCCAGAAAGGTTGAGCTTCTTTCCATATAATTTTATTTCCTCTGGTTGATTGACTTTATACCCATGCTCTTCTTTGTCACCGTTAACCTTCTGTTCCTCCATCTTATGTAAAACTTAACATCAGCGATTTCTAATAGGACCTACAAAATAATAATTTTTAAGATTTAGACAAGATTTACATTTGAAAAAACAAAACAATTACAAGCCATAAAACAGTTAGATACTTACATAATAATTTTCCATTTCACACAACGCGATATGATCATGTATCCCACAAAACATGTGCATATACTGTCCATTTTCATCAAACTAGACGTGTGTAAGTCGATGCACAGCGGACTGTCGGAAATTTTACGATTGTTGTATTTTCTCTTCTTGAGTAAAGATAATAAAGACGTTGTGGTTTTGTGTGTTTATTTTGACAATGATTGAACATGTATGGACAATAAAAGTGGACTGTATAAGATAGTTGAGTACCGTTCTGCTTCATGCATAGCATGCTACTGAAATCTTAGAAGAGAAGGGATGAGCTCGTGCGGCGAACCCTAAATCAGCGGCTGGAATAGCCAGGTTTCTTATTGAGTCGGCGCACTTCGCTCTCGGGTCTGACATATGATTATTATTACAAGACTATGAATATAACTTAACAACGATCATAACCGATTATGCACCGAGAGGTGACGATCACTTAACCATTATAAGATGCGTTTTACACGTTAAAAACGGAAACATATTCAGTATAAGAACGAATAATTCTGTTAATACAATTGTTATATACAAATTCGGATACTGGTCTTTATACAACAAATCTTCCCTACTATACAACTGGAATATAAAGTCTATAACACCTAATAATGTATAAGTAATTCATTATAACCTTTATTTCATAGATGCATAAGGTGTATTAAGCACCTTCCAGTTAAACTGATTGAATAATGAGTATGGAGATGATTGCTTTTTTTTAATAAAAGTTGTATATTGGTTATAACAGTTTTAATATGCGCTATACACATTATTCTAGATACACAGTTTAATAAGCCCATTTCTTTCAGTGTACTTTGTTGGCAATTGACTCTATACATTTGACCTTGAACTGACTCAACCAGAGCTAATCGGGTCTAACGGAATTCGGATTCAGCGACCTAAAAAATTTATAGATACATTGATTTACATTGCTGGCAATTGATTCCCTACACTGAAAGAAATGGGCTTATTAAACTGTTTATCTAGAATAATGTGTATAGCGCATATTAAAACTTTTATAACCAATATACAACTTTTATTAAAAAAAAGCAATCATCTCCATACTCATTATTCAATCAGTTTAACTGGAAGGTGCTTAATACACCTTATGCATCTATGAAATAAAGGTTATAATGAATTACTTATA
>NW_019416406.1:456476-462522 GCF_000390285.2 Anoplophora glabripennis | reverse complement strand
AGTATACAACAGTTTAATAAATTTATTATTATAAAACTTATAACCAGTACTAGATGTTCTAATAACGATATGGAACACTATAATAACAGTTATTGCTATTATTTCGTAAAGGGTATAAAAAACTTTGTATACTAGTTATACAATAATTTAATAAAGAATAAGGTTTATAGTCACTATACAACTGTGCTAGCAATACGCGTTTTATATCCACTATTCACCTGTTTAACTGTCACATATAGTATATAATGGTAATTCTAATAAAGAATAAAACCCATTTCTTTCAGTATACATTTGACCTTGAACTGGCCTTCAACCAGAGCTAAGCGGGTTAAATGGACAGTGAATTCGTATTCAGCGACCCTAACAACATATAGATGCATTGGTTTACATGCATTGCTGGGAAATGATTCCCTACATTTGACCTTGAACTGACCTTAACCTAGACCTGATCGGGTAAAATGGACACCGGATTCGGATTCACCGATTCCAAAAACTTATAGATATGTAGGTTTACTTTGTTGGCAATTGATTCTCTACATTTGACCTTCAACCAGAGCAAATCGGGTCAAACGGACACCGAATTCGGATTCAGCGACCCCAAAAACATAGAGGTACCATGGTCTTGTTTTTCGGACCTCCTACTTTTTTTGTGGGGCTGTGTATTTTATTAATTATTATGGATGATTCCTCCACATTCTACTAATATAATATAAACTTAAATCGGATTAAAAAATTTACCAAATTAATTTGTCATTTAAAAGTATTGTTTAAGAAATGAAACTTGTTTTTATTATAAAATTTTAAAGTGGGTATTTTTGAATGAAAACAAAAATATAATTTTTCCAGTTTCCTCTCCATTCCTAGTAGTTTAATATACAGGGATGGCCAGAAGTACGGAATAAAATTCATATCTTTTGAATTTTTTTTTAAAACGCCGAAACACTAACTAAATTTGATTTTTTCCCATCTTTCGGCTATAAAATAATTAATTTTTCTTCAACCCCCTAACCCCCTGCTACCCCTACTTTTTTTTTCAAATTGAAACATAAGGCATGAGGGGGCTCGTTGAAAAGCTTATAGAAAACTGAAACCAGCCATACCAAATAAACAAGTTTTATTTTTTCAATGTCAAGGATTTTAGGGTTGTATAAAACACCTACTTAATAAGTGAAATAAAATTTAATTATCTTCATTGTTATCCTCCATGAATTTGCACAGAATAAAATAAAGAATTTGAAACTGTACCTATCACTGCTAACGCAAAAAAAATATATTTTTTATGTTGCGTTTTTTTTTGATGCCACTTACTTGCCAGGCTTTCTGGTTAATTTTTCGCTTTAGTTGTAAACTGGAGTTTGAAACGTTACTATTGTGTCAAAATCAAGTTATTTACTGAATTGCAATGGTATTGTCGGAAAGGCAACGCATCGAAATCTTGATATTGCTTGGATGTGGAGACAAAATAAGAAGTCAGGCTGAAGTGCGCGATTTATTTAATGCGAAATATCCCGAAAACCAAATCTCGCAAGGGACAGTTAGTAAAATATTTCACAAATTTGAGGAACACGGTACAGTACAGACTTTGCCCAAAACTGGACGGGCACGTGCTTTGAATGAAGAAAAGAAATTAGACATTGCATTAGAACTTGTTGAAAATCCTCATACTTCAACTGTTTCATTGGCCCGCAATCACGATGCTTCTCGAACTGCAATTCGAATGTTTCTGAAACAAGAGAAATACCACCCCTATAAGGTATGTCTTGTCCAAGAGCTTTTGGAAGACGATTATGATAGGCGATTACAATTTTGTGAGGAAATGATGAGACGGTGTGACGACAATAATGGTTTTCAACGAGACGTACTTTTTTCGGATGAAGCTACGTTTTATTTAAATGGAGTGGTTAACAGGCACAACTATCGCTTTTGGTCCCAGGAAAATCCACACTGGACATGCGAATCGCATACGCAGCATCCACAAAAAGTTAATGTATGGGCAGGTATCATCAACAACAGAATCTTGGGCCCATTCTTTTTTGAAGAAAATCTTACTGCCGCACGCTACCTGGATTTCCTAACATTTGACCTGATACCTGCTCTAGCTGTGATTTTCCCTCATGAAATTGATCCAGATATACCGAATGAAAGAATTTGGTTCCAACAAGATGGCGCTCCCCCACATTTTGGTATTGATGTTCGAAGATACTTAGATGAAATGTTTCCAAATCGCTGGATTGGTAGACGGGGTACAGTTGTATGGCCGCCAAGATCCCCCGACTTAACACTCATGGATTATTTTCTTTGGAGATATTTGAAAGAAAGAGTCTACCAGGACAGACCGGATAATATTGAGAATTTAAAGAACAAGATTAGGGCGGAGATGCATAATGTACCAGCTGAAGTCATTCAGAATGCTGTGGGCAGCTTTTACTATCGTCTTGGAGAACGGCAAATAGTGGACATTTTCAGCATTTGCGACATTGAGTTTATTTTTGTAAATTATCTAGTTGTTTCAATTTCTAAATGAAAAAAAAAACTTGCTATTGAAAAAATAAAACTTGTTTATTCTATAAGCTTTTCAACGAGCTCCCTCATGAGGATGAAGAAAAATTAATTATTATATAACCGAAAGATGGGAAAAAATCAAAATCAGTTAACGTGTTTCGGCGTTTTAAAAAAAATTTACTCATTCAAAAGATATGAATTTCATTCCGTACTTCTGGCCATCCCTGTATGACATTATTCCAATTTTTTCTATTAAATAGAAACATTTTTAATGTTTCTCTGTGAAGTTTACTAATTGGACGTACAGAGACCGGAAAAGAAAGATTCCCGCCGACACCAGCACTTATTCCATCATCTTGATCCGACCCAGCCTCGTTCTCCGGAACATAACTCGGATACCCAGATGTTCCGAGGCGGCATTTAAACTATTATTATGCTGATCGGGCCGTGATAGCGGGATTACACTTGCAATAAAACCGGCACTGATACATATCAATGCAACCTCAATATGCTCCGGTCGGAGAGGTTATTTATTGCGGTGCTACGCGACTACGCGGGCTGGTGACACGCCGCCCCGCCCAGAGGGGGTGCACGGTCATGTTATGCCATTACCATTATGCTAATATCCATCTTTATTGGATTTTCGAAACAGATATATGAGTACATATGTGAGTATGATCTGGGCTATTATTTTAAGTTAGGGAGTTAATGAAACATTATGGGTGCGAGCCCTGTGCAGCGCGCTGGGTTTGCGGCGGGACGGGACTGCCGGATTATTCATAGGGGTTTTTAAGTTAGGGTACCGGCTACCCTAATATATTTTCTTATAAAAAGATGTAATGTATCTCTTAAGGTCGCCGTATTTCTGGCAAAAATGTCCGTGGTCTGGCGTCTTTATTTACCGGAATTTCGAAAAATAGAACATGCAGAGCAAAAGTAATAACAAAAATAAAATTCTTAAAGTTATGTCTATTAATTCTTATCATTAGTTCAAATGAAACTATTAAAAAACGTTTTTAATGTGGAAAGAAAAATTAGAAAAGTTATGGAAAATAATAATTTATATGGAGAATCAACCTAAACTTCTTTATTATTTGGGTATTTTGCCACCTATAAGAAAATTTAAAAAAAAATTTCACTCAAAAAATAAAGAAAAAAACGAAAACTATACCACAAATAAATAACTTCAGACAATAACCTAAACTTCTATAATAAATTTTTCACATTTTAAACTAAAAATGGGGTAAAACGAATATAATTCTTATCTAACGATATTTATGTACAGGGAGTTCCACCTAAGAGGGATTTTTCTGTAACTCAGCAACTGTAAAATTTATACAAAAATGGTTTTAAAAAAAGTTGCCTGGAATCATGTGCGCCATGTAAAGAAATTATTTTTAGCTTTACAGGGTGTTCCATTTCGCGTGGGCGCTACAAAACTTTGTTATTTTAAATGGAACACCCTGTATATTATTACATTTTTGAATTCCTTGGTTAATATTAGGTACAGTTAATTAAATGTACATGGTGTTTAAAACTTACCATTTTCGAGATAATCAGTTGTTTTGCTCTCTAAATGGGGCTAGATAGCGTCTAATCCGTAAGAGTTAGAAACCTGCAGTTTTCACAGTTCGTTTTGGCATAAACCACTTTATCTTGTCATCTTTGAACAAAACGTGTACATTATTTAGACTCGAAAATACTGAGACCTACATTTAATAATCTTACGATCCGAATTTTTTTTTCAATTGGAATAACCTATATTAATTGCCATGAGTGAATACAAAATTGAATGCCCTTTCGACTGATATAAGGTTGTCCAAACTTATCTTTAACAGTTTTCCAGAAAAATCAGGTTCTTTTCTAAAATCCGAAAAAGTAGCTATGTAACAGCGTCAAGAAGCCCTTGCAAAACCACTTTTCTCTCACATTTTATCAGGCCTGAGACTAACAGTGTCAATATTTACTGGTATGTTTAAAAAGTGGTTTGATAAACACAGTAAACCACTAATAACAACTAAAATAAAACGCAAAACGAAACAAACTAAAACTCGGAACACAACAAGGAGAAGAATACTTAGACGGCTGATTTACATGAATTGTTCGAAATGTCCTCCATTTTAATTAATGCACAAACGAATTCGGTTTTTAAAAGACTGTTTAACATTGGTCAGCATGTCTGGCGCAATTTGTTGAATTGTTACTGTAATGCGCTGCCACATATCTTCCGCAGTAGTTGGTGGTATAACGTAAACTTTGCTTTTTATAAATCCCCATAAAAAGAAGTCGCAACTTGTCATATCTGGACACCTTGAAGGCCAACTCACTGGTCCCCCGCGCCCAATTCATCTGTTGGAAAAAGTTTCGTGTAGAAACTGACGAACCGCAGCGGTATTGTGAGGTGGAGCACCATCATGTTGCATCTACGTTCTTCGAACTGTAGCCAAAGGGATGCCGCCCAACAAATCTTCTAGAGTGTTTGTTAAACAGTTTAAATAAACTGCTCCAGTTAGATGCTGATCGAAAAAGAATGGTCCAATGATATGGGTTTACAAAATTGCTCCCCATTCAAAGACCATCGTTGGCTATGAATTGTCCGGAATTGGTGAGGATTTACTGTGTCATAATAATGGCAATTATGACTATTAACGAAACCATTTTTATGAAAAGTAGCTTAATCGGAGAACATGACCCGTTTAAAAAGAATCATCATCATCATTTAACGTCTCAAGTGCCCACTGATAAAACTCCAGTCACCGCTGAAAGTCTACTTTTAGTAACTCTTGGTGTAATTGGATGTGATAAGGATGTGCTGTGTTGTGCTTTTGTAAAATCATATGTATCGACGTTGTACTAATACAATTGCAAGGCCTTCTTGACGCTATTACATAGCTTCATTTTCGGAATTTAGAAAAGAACCTGATTTTTCTGGAAAACTATTAGAGATAAGTATGGACAACCTTATATCAGTCGAAAGGGTATTCAATTTTGCAGTCACCCATGACAATTAATATGGGTATGGGTTTTTCTATTTGAAAAAAAAGTTTTTCAACTCGTAAGATCTAAATAAGGTACACGTTTTGCTGACAGATGACAAGAGAGTAATTTATGCCAAAACGAACTGTGAAAACTGCAGGTTTAGACGCTATCTAGCCTCATTTAGACAGCTGAAATCGTGATTTTTTTTTCAAAAACAACTGATTATCGCTAAAAGGGTAAGTTTTAAACATCATGTAGATTTAATAAACTCTACCTAATACTAACCAAGGAATTCAAAAAAGCAATAATGTACAGGGCGTTCCGTTTAAAATAACAAAGTTATGTAGCACCCACGCGAAATGGAACACCCTGTAAAGTTCAAAATATTTTCTTTATATAGCCCACATGATTCCAGACAACGTTTATTAAAACCATTTTTTTTATAAATTTTTAGTCACAGAGTTACAGAAGAATCCCTCTTAGGTGGAATTTCATGGCAATCAAATAAAGCGTTACTAATAGTTGTCTTTTAGAAGAAAGATACGTTTAAAATATATACATACAT
>NW_019416406.1:344301-456440 GCF_000390285.2 Anoplophora glabripennis | reverse complement strand
TATATATTAACCCCTTTTTTTGTTGCTTGTTGTTGGTTGTTCTTCGTTGCACTTGAATGTAGCCAGTCGTTATAACATAAGCTAAGTTGTCCAATTATTACTTCATTCATATTTTGTCTTAGCAGAGAACACTATTTAGTGGGAAAGGCTAAAGTTAACCTAACGTCATATTTTTATAATTTCCATAAAAGTAATCAGTTTTATATATAATGCTAAGTAATTTTATATTATACGAATATTTAGAAGTACCGAAAAATTTTAGAAATAAGTATTTTCATGAATTTCAATACCTTTTTATTTTTTCACAGAAAGGCAAATCTAATTAAAGTTCACATGATGTTTTTGATAAGCTAAAATAATACATGCAAATAGAATAAGAACGTTTATTTTAAATAAAAATTCAAATTAGAAGTGTGACAAATACAAAAAGAGTTATTTTTTTATTAAAAAAAGATATTAATTAGACAAGCATATTTAAAGGCCTAGAACAGTCTAAAAGCTCCATTCCATAACATATAGCACAAGTTGAATTTAATTTTTACAAAGATTTGGACATAAAACACTGGACCTCGTTATCAGAATTATCAAACATTTCTCAACATAGCATGTAGTCATAATATGCTTATCAGAAAGATTAACTTACTTTTCAGTACACCATTTTAGAAAAAATTACATGGATATTCTGCAGTAGAATCTAATCAGGAACCTGTTTCAAGTTTTTTTTTCTTATACATTTTTTTATACCTAACGGTTTTCGCGTAATTACTTTTTACATTAGTTACCGATTTCCGATTCTGGCTTAATTTTCATCTAAACTTTGATTTATTTCATTAAGGGGTGATGCCCCTCCAGAATTTTGAAAACATCGATTTTAGGAAAAAAGTTTTAGGTGGGGAATTTCGTTGATACAAAGCCCAATTTCCTCCTTCAAGGTGTGGGTGGTCGCCCACTTGTTGGCATAAACCTTAGACTTCAAAAAACCCGAAAGAAAAAAGTCCAACGGCGTTAAAATGCATGATCTGGGCAGCCAATTCTGATCACCAAAACGAGAAATTACACGACCAGGAAATGACTCATGCAGTAATTCAAGTATTTCTCGGGTTGTATGTAGCATGTGTCATCGCTTGTTGAAAACAAGCCAGGACAAAAGGAGGTCCCACAAAGCGCCTACACCGGCCGCATTTGCGGTCGGGGTAGACGACGGATGGGGCCCACCTACGAAGGCTGTCCAGGCCTACACGAGATGAGGCAGGATAAAGAGGGATAATCCCCCTCGATCCCAAATCATTGAGGCCAATTTCTAGCCATAGAATAATGGCGCGCGCTTGTTGAAACCACATGTCATTTGCATCCCATACTTTAAAATTTAGGCACAAAAGACTGAATTATCATTAGATGTTATTGTCTGACCAGCACTACTTTCGAAGAAAAATGTCCGATGATTCCTTCAGCCAAAAATCCACATCAAACATCCATTTTTAATAACCCTGAACTGTCTTTTTTTTCGTTGGCAACACTTTACCGCACAAATGGCACAAAATTCAAATTTTGCGTGAATTTTACGACACCGGATATTTTAAAATATCTGATTAAGCTAATTAATTCATTGGTTGAAACGCTGAATTCGTTTATTTAAAAAATTACTCTTATTTATATTTAATTTACATATTCATGCATTATAATCGTATTAAAGTATGAAAGCTTTATCTTTAATAATGGTATACCTCTTTGTATTTGAAAGATTTTTTTAGTAAACGTACCTAATACAAACTAATTACAAAATTGTAGAGCTCCTGAATAAGACGTAACTTAACTAGTACACCCCGATTTGTCAAAACGGAGAGAACGTAAACGCTGAGTTTTATTAGTCTAAGTAGAAGACGCTAAGCCGCTGTACGTTATATATCTAATGCATTTTCTTTGTCGCTTAGTTGAATAATAAAACTATTTAATTAGTTAAAAGCATCGTACCGTGTGAGTGACTGGATGGAAGAGAGCAACGGGGCGCGATGTGGTCCCATTGTAAATGTACGAGACATTGGGTGCCTAATCCAAACTTAACGAGTTTCTGCCCCGATTCTGGCTATTGCGTCCCGTGCTCAACGTCTAAGCAATCAACATAAGAATCCCAAATAAGAACCGAAGTTATTTCCTTTTTCACTTATAAAGTCCCCCCATGCAATCAAAGTTGAGATCTTTTTTCCTCCGGGTGTATAATGCACGTTAATTAAAAAACGCCATTACAGGGATCTTTTTTTATTTCCAGAAGTATACCAAGAGAATGGCCTGCAGTAGCGTGCACGCTTTATAGATAAATAAGCGTTTCATATCGTAATTTTAAGAGAAATCATATTAAATTATATTTCCATAAAATTTAGATATATTTATTATATTTTTATTGTTAATAAATAGGGTGTACCTTTTCTTTAATAATNGCAATGTGAGGCGGGGGGTTTCGGGGGAGTTCAAGTGGCATGTCGGAACGGGTCTACTTGCTACCTACTGATAATATGCCAATAAGCCATAATACTAACGAGTCATTCCATTTTACTTGCAAATGTATCAGCAGCGTGCCATCCGCCGGCATATGCCATTAGCATGCAAGTTACTTACCTATTTTACTGGTATGTGTATTTCCGCCTTCATTTGATTTTTTGGCATGCAATCTGAGGCTGGAGGTTTCGGGTGCAATGTGAGGCTGGAGGTTTTGGGGGAGTTCAAGTGGCATGTCGGAACGAGGCATTCCATTTTACTTGCAAATGTATCAGGAGTGTGCCATCTGCCGGCATATGCCATTTCTTAGCATGCAAGTTACTTACCTATTTTACTGGTATGTGTATTTCCGCCTTTAGGAAATGTTATATTTGTAATGTGCAGTCAATTTAACTCGACTTGCAAAATTCGTTTGCAAAACTGAATATTAGTCGCGTCGCTAGTAAATGGACTAAAAAAATTGATGATTTGACATCCGCTATTTTATTGTTGAAATGTACATAGGAAGGCAGTAAAAAAGGTGTCTCATCTCGTGAGTCAACTTTTTTCATTAGCAACATTGTTTTTTAAAAATAATTTGGGTCGAAAATCAGTTTTTCCAATTAAGTATTGGAAAAACTGATTTTTCAGAGAAAAGTTTTCAACAGACGAAATATGCGCAATAAAAAGACCTGCAAAATGTCGCCTGATACATTAAAATCGGATAAGTTGTTTAAAAGTTATTGAAAAAACATAAAAAAAACGTGGAAAAATAGCATTTTTTTTTAATTATCCATAACTTGGTTGTTATTTGTTGGAATTTTATATACAGGTTCGGAAAGTCCCCATGGTTCATCGGCCGTTACGTGAGAGCGATAAAGTAAGTCATAGAAATCCGTGTGATAGAGAGCGATGTCTATAATGAAGGCGTCTCATAGTCACCGCCTGTTTCGCCCTTCCACAAATAAGATCCACTTCGACTTGTAATTCAGCGACCGGTGGTCATCTTTGTTTTCGTCGTTTGCCTTTTCTTTAATAATAATAATAATAATAATAAAAGTTTACTTCACACTTTTCTCTTTAATATAAGAAAATATTTAATTATGCGGGAAATTAAAAATGCAGCCAATTCCAATGGTGTGGAAACCTCAGAAACATATAATAAGGAATCGACAAAATCAAGAACCTCTATTTTTTATGGGTAGACATCACATAACCCTTAATTAGATCATGAGTATTATTCATGGCCAGCTATTATTTTTTGAATGAGCAAATTTTTAAGAAACTGTATTAGCGACTTATCTATTTCAAATCTAACTCTACAGTCGTAAAGCCTCCAAGTACCAAATTTAATGAAAATTAACTTCTTCTAATAAAGATTTAGTATTCCAATAGTAACAATTACCAAATTGCAGGATATTGATTCAAGTGTGCCATCAATGACTAATACTATTGACCTTTTTTGTATTAAAATTACAACAGCTTGTTTACTAGCGTAAGTTAAGCTAAGCCAGTAGCGATAATTCATCTGTAAACTTAGCGACATCGAAGACGAAGATTTTCTAAATTGCGCGGTCTGTTTTTGTAAATCTTATTTTTCTATGGACCATCAAAAGAAAAAGTCCATCGGAGAGAGATCTGGTGATCGAGGGGACCAATTCATTAAAGAACTTCGTCAACCTATCCATAAGTTTCTTAAAATATTCATTGAACTATTGCATATCATCTTACGTACAATAGCATGGGGCACTTTCATTAAGATGTATTTCATGAATAACTTCCAAAGATCTATTTAGTTAAAAAATGGAAAAATCTTCTGGATTCTGGAATAATTTGGAGGGTGACTCGGTATACTAAGTTACAGCACTTGGGACCCATTGGACCCCTTGTGCATCCTCCCAGCGAGAGATCAGCTCTCCTGAGCCGTCAACCAACCTATCAAGGAGAAAAAGGTGATGACGATGGAAAACTGTCTCGTCTTCCTGCTCACAACCTCTACAGAGAGGTGTTTCGCACTCCCTCATAATATTGTAGAGGTGTTTCCTTAGCCAACAGTGTCTGACCTGAATACCCGTCACCAGGCGAAGGCTTACCCTGGACATAGCCAGGTTTTACTGGGGTATCCTAAGAACTCCTTGGCAAATCGACAGCTGTTTATTTCATCCCACCGGGTTCTAAACTCTTTGTGGGTGTTTTCCTTAATCATTTCAAAAAGTGCTGACAACGAGAGCACACTTTCAAAGATAGTAAGACCCGATGCCCTCCTAGCTAGCTTGTCAGCTTCTTTCTTGCCATTGCACTGATCGTGTCCCTTAACCCAGCATACAGATATGCTGTTGGTAACTGAGGCTACCACCAGCGGTTGGTGGCATTCACATACCGATCTGAACATTATCTTCCGATTATGCAAGACTAGTACTGATTGTCTACTATCTGTGTAGATTCTAATACTTTTGCCCGTTATCTGCTTGTGGACAATTTCTTTAGTAGCTATGGAACTGACAGGTATAGCTGCCAGTTCCGCTTGTATCATGGTGGCACGTACATCCATAGCACTGATATCGGATGTGTGGGGATCTAGAATATATCCCACATCCTGTACCTTCTTTCCTTTTTAATCCATCAGTAAAGATGTTAATTACACTCTCACTGTCGGTCTCCTCCTCACTTTTGATGAGTACTGTCAAACAGGAGAAATGCTGTCAGTGTCTGCTTCCAGAAGAGGCATATTCCTGATGGCCTCATTCCATAAGTGACACCTGATTTCTCCACATCCTACATTTGGCTTAACATCAACGTTCTCGAAGCAAAGCATTGTTGTCAGATCCACCTCCTTTAGATAAATAGTGTTTGTAAATACTTGGATTTAATCGGCTTCATTGCATTTCGTCTCAGGATTCTTCAAATGCAAGATTTTGACAAATTTAAATTTGTGGAAGCTTCGCGTACAATAGTGGCTCATTTCTAAAATATTCTAATATTTCGATTAGCCTAGATTACCTGCTACAGTTTGATTAAATAATTTATTAATACCATATACGTTGCTACAAGAAATGTTTATTAAACCATCAACAATATCGTATTCGTTGGTTGTGATCAGGAGGACGTAACAACAGAAACCTTTTAGGGATGCATATGCAGCTATCTCTATAATACCTTGTGACAATTTCCAACTGATATACCTACGGACATAAGTTGATTGAAATATTCTCTCGACATATTATCAATATAATATGTACCTACAATTATTTCTTGTAAATACATAAAATTAACCAGCGTAAAGCTGTAAGATTTTGTATGTTGATAAAAAAGTACATTCTAAAGAAATTGTAATAATAAAAGTTTTTCAAAATTATTTAATTATTATTTATTTTCAATTTCAGCTTTACGTTAATTGACATCATTCAAACTATTTCTTGGTAATTTCTGAAACAACAACTTAAGAAAATCAAATTTACTGAACGCAAAAACAAATATGGTCACGGGGGACTCGGGAATTTATAAAACGCACTGTACTAAGTTACAACCTACCCTAAGATTATATAGAAGACTTCTTTACCTGTTAATAAGGGATTTCTTCATAGAGTTTTTCGCAATATTAAAGGAACACCCTGTACTTTTTCTGAATTGAACTGTGCAGCTGAAGACGTAGACTTTAGCTAATAATATTTTTTATTTACCATACATGTAAGCATACAAAAACCTATTTACAATATATTCATACAAAATTTTTAGTAAGTAAACGGATGACCCCACAAAAGTTGCCTTGTCCGTAGGGGATAAATTTTAAACATATTAAACATATTAGACTTCAATTAACAATCAATAATAATAGATAATAATACTGTACATAGATAAATTCATATATAATACAAACAACTGAGAACACAAAAAAATATGTATAAATAAAGAAGAAACAATATAGGTACACATGCGTTAAATTCAGCAAGTTTAGCAAAAATGCACATACACACGTACATGTTACTGACAGGTAAGTTGTATATTATATCTAAACGTAGTTTTTTATATCAATAATTTCATGTATTATTATTCTAGGTGTATTTGTAAGCAACACTTTTATCTTTTCTTTATATAGAGACATAAAATTTATAGTTTTAATATTTAATGGAATGTGTTTATAAATAAATGGAATTAAAAAGGTAAAACTTTTTTGATCAATAGTTTTGTTAATTTTAGGTACCTACTCTAGGTAACATATCAGTCCTAGATCTAGTAGATATGTCGTGATCAAAAAAATACAGTTGTCGATGATCAAATATTTGAGTCTCTTCGTAGAGTGAGCTGTAGTGAGCCGTAGAGTGAGTAGCTGTACCTACATAATAAAAAGGAGGAGGTGTAGGCTAGGAAATATACAGTTGGTTATAGATGCTAAATATTGTGTACAATAACATATTAGTTTCTATAATATAAATATTCGGCTGACGTCTCTAAAACTGCAAGTATTTTTTCTCTTTTCAATGTCCGATTACACTTAAATCTACCTATTTTCAGTTTTGGCAGCTAAAAGAAGGATAGCAATTAGCTGATGTTTTTTCTTTCAAATTAACTTAAAACTAACCTTGTAATTTGCAAATGAAACAACTTTGGTGTAATATAATAGCTTGTCTGGTAGCATTTAAATTTGAATGGACAAGGCACGAAAAAATCCTAGGAAGAAATGTTTGGAACGAGTTCAAATTTGGAAAAAGTCTCGTTTTCTAAAATATACCTACCTGAAGACGCTTGAGAGTGATAGGCTAATGATTTATTTAATTAAAGGTGCAAATTTGCTAAATTCGAATATAAATGCTTTAACTACTTGATATTTGAAAATTTAATAACTGATCTGCTCAAAAACTTTCCGATTTTTTTAAATTGACTATTTTCGAGTTATTAATTACTTTAACTTACATTATTTACTGGTACTAAACCCTACAATAACTCTAGAATTGTGTGTTGAACGAAATAGTTCATGAGATTTTTTTTCTAGATATGAATAAACTGAGAGAAATATTTTACTCTTACAAATCAAGCAATTATCGAATTTTTAAAATACCCAGTGGCGTCAAATTTCTCGGATCATCATTACTACATGATGTATTGATTAACGAATTCAGCGAATTTTTACCGCTAATTGAGAAACCACATGTGATTTCTATTTTAAATTTCAATTCATTTGTACGTTGAGATCAAAAAGTTGCGAACTTTTTCATAAGACTTTTTCCTAATTCTTCTCACTAGAAAAAAAAAATTGAATCAAGTAATTTCAGATAGTGAAACCGTTACATAATACACATTACACAATATTGCTAGATATATTCCTTCACATACAAAAACAAATATACTACGGCTATGTTGCTGAAAGTTATATTCTCGTCGGTTTGCGCGAAATTCGTTTGATTAATAATGCACCTCTCGCGCAGCAAAAATTAAAGGGAATCGGGAAAGAGCAGCGTATCTGCTAAATATTGATTTAAACTTCGTATTTCGATAATAATTGGCAGTAAATTATTTAGGATTCCGGTTGAGTTCGCATAAGGCAGTCTGGCGGTGGTCGAAATTCCAGGCAGAAAGGGCCTGGAGCGGCCGCCAGGGCTAAAGTGGGATTAGTAGAGCTCGAGCCAATCAAGGCTGGCGGCGGAGGGTTCGTGTGTTGTGCCCCTGATTATTCTGACAGCAAAGGGAGAAACCGCAAGGAACTTCTGATGCTCTCCTCCTGCTTCGCTTGTTGTTTCTGTTTCTGTATCTTTAAATTATTACATTTATATGCTACGAACATCGGCCCTTGATACCATATAATCATAAGTTTGTAGGACGTGACTTCATTGTTTCCGTTATAGAGTGGCTGCGCTCTTAAAATAAATTTCTACTCAAATGTTCACTTATAATAATATAAAATAGAGGCAAGAACTTCATTCTCAATGTTATTATGACTTTTTACTAAATAAATAATAGTTTGATACTACCTGTGTTAAGATTAGGGTTACATCATGCTTAGTAAATAAATTACAGCTTGATTATTTTATCACAGGTAAGCAAACTGGTTGAAAATTAGTATTTTTTAATAAATAATAACAATATAAACAATACAAATTAAAAAAAGAGTCATTTATTATTCCTATTTTCACAAAATGCTCATTGATGGTAAAATACATACTAAATATATTTTTCTTTTGAATATACGGGGTGTCTGTGAAAGGTTGGGAAATCTCGAAGCTGGAGATACAGGTTGCTAAAATATTTCGATTGAGCCAAATATGTAATTAATTGTTGCTGGTTTCAAATATACAGGGTGTTCAATGATTGAATTTTATTTTGAAATTTCTCAAAAAAATTGGCACAATTATGTTTTTTGACATGAGAAATAGGAATTTTTTTACTAATTTTGGCGTCAGTTATACTCTATTTCTTTGATAATTAGGGGAATTTTTTTTTCCTTTAGAATTACGAACATTATGCGTTTCGTTTCATAAAAAAGTTATCGCGATAAAGCAACTTTTAATCCTTAAATGAAACCAATGCGACTTGACGAATGCGAACTAGTATGAACCAAAGTATTTACAATTTTCTAAAAAACAACTTAAAGTGAAAGTAAAACAAACCGTTTAAAGAGAAAATAACAAACAAAACAGAAAAAATTGGAAATTTAAGAAATATCTATTTAGGACTAAAACTTACTAATTACTATAAACAATTGTAAAAAATGAGCACTGCCTTGCCTAATACACCCACGAGCACATCTAATTAATGATGACTGTACTCTCTAAATCATTTGAATATTACTTTTTATTTTCTGGCTATGGTGGAAAATCCTTTACCGCAGTTCATATTTTTATTTGCCACAGAACGTCTCTTCAAATCACAGAATGCAAAACAGCTTAACCAACCTTACCTTAGTACAAAAGTTGATACTTTTCCTTTTCAAAATTACAGATACTACACAAATTTTGGATATCGAAGGTTTTTTGAGGGGACTAATTTAAACCGATCATAATTATACATTACATCATTTTTCCTGTTTTTTTTTTTTAAGTAAACAGATACACTTTGGAAGAGTCGTTACGAGTAACCGTTTCCGAGATATTAACCATTAAAATTTCCAATGCAACGAATTTAAACAGCGGCGGCTCGTGACTTCCGGAGGACGGAAACATTTAGGTAAAAGTATTGAAAAAAAAATCAAATATAGTAATTAATTGGGTAGTTTTATTTTAAGTACTATTGAAATATAGGGAAAGTACTCAATATTATTTTTTATAGTAAAAGTCCATTTTTCTGCCTTTGTCCGAAATAAACTTATCAATTACTTTGTTTTTTATTAAAGTTTTATTCTTAAAGTATTTCTCGCAACACTGATTTTACAATAGATAGCACTGCAAGTGCTGTTAGTTGTCTTTACGTCTTTACAATCTAATTTAAACTTTTAAAGTTTTTTAAAACACACACAAGAAACGATACATAGGTAACAAAAGTTTACACCACACGTAAACAAATTATGTTTTATTAAACCTTATGCCTTATTGTTGCCTACAACAGTGATTATTTAGTTACGGGCAAACTAAACAGAACCCAAACACTCCGGCACTGCTGGGCGACTATAACCATAACCACCGTTGTAAACACGTATTCAGATGAATTTTGCAAGTCGAGTTAAATTGACTGCACATTACAAATTTACCATTCCCCTTTAATGTGTTTCATAAGGCTAATATATTTAATCATCTAGATAACATTGTAAACTAAGTAAATTAATTTTTTTACTATGAAAATTTCCAGGGGAGAGAATTATTGGTTATAAATTCACGACATCTTAATTTTCCAATTTTTAAGTTTAGGAAAAAAGGAAATTGTAACTTTCAACTAAAAGTATTTTATGATTATACTGAATGTTGTACAGGGTATCTTAAACATAAGTACACACTAAATGAATAGAATTACTGTAACGATAAGATATGTATTATAAATAAATAAAATACTCTAATCCAAACAAAACTTTACTTAAAGTAATTTAATCAATGTATCGGTAAAATTGGCATTGGCTTACGCTTTTGAATCCAGTTTCCCCATTTTCTAGTTGGACGTCCGAGAAGCACCCTTCTTGTTCATATCATTTGAAATTGGAACAAATATGTTAGCGTATACCATGCATCAACTTATTTTGTAATTTTATGCAAATAGATCGAATAATCGAATTAAAGTATAACCTGTATATGAAGTCAGTCACAACTAGATGCCTTTCTCTATGCGACATTAAAAAGTATAAAGAATTTGTTTACCTTAGTCAAAAAAACTGAGAGATAAAGATAAACAGAAAAGAAAAAATATATTTAATAAGTATGGCGAATCTATGGTGGTAGTATTTCAGTAGATATTAAAAAATTAACAAGTTTTATTTGTACATTTTCAATACTTAGTAAAAACGCAATGAAAATAAACTGAAATAAAGTGTATGTTCTTGAACTCTGCAAATTCGCAGACTAATATTACACCACACTACAGCCATCTAAATTAGTAGAATATCAAGAAAAAAGTATTTCTTCAATAAATTGAATGAAAAATATATAGAATAAGGAAATTTTTCTTGGAAATATAGTATTATATATTTTTTTGTAATGCAGATTTAAAAAAGTGTTCAGAACTCTGACCGACAGAATCTGCTTGTTGATGATTTACATTTTAATCTACGCATTTGTATATACTATAGTAATTTCCAAAACAATATATAAAATCTAACATTTGTTAATAATATATTGTTATTTGACATCAAGTACTCATCGCAAAAATTTTTGATTTGACGTGGCGCATTCACCATTATTTAGAAAATTAAGTGGTATAAAGATCAAATTTTACATTATAATATTGTAACTAATTTTAATCAATATAAGTAGGTATTGTTTTTAATCCTTATTTAACAGTTGACAATGGTATCTGAAGGTTGTCCAAATATAATTTTTTAGATCTATTTTTTCCTGTTCGAATGACAAACCTAATCTGGTTTATACTGGAAAAGCTATATAAATCTGTCACTGACATTGATGTAGTTAAGACTTTTATTGAAAAACGTATTAAATCGTATTAATAAAAATACCACTGCAATCCTTTTAAGTAATTATGTTATTCTAGTTATTGACATACAAACGTATTTTTTAATTTAAAGATATACTTAAGTCGTAACATATTATATACGATATACATATTATACAGGGTGTCCCGTGACTCGATGGCCATAGCAAGGTCGTATTCCTTGAACAATTCTAAGTCGAAAGTTGTATATATACACTTTGTTCAAAACTCAATAGTTAAAGAGTTATGGGCAATATTAAATTTAACAGTAAATAAATCTGGTAAAGTAACGTAAAGACCATGTAGAATTAATTAATGTAATGTTTTATTAATTACGAATTTTTTCATTGCTAACAGAAATTTAATTAAAGGTTTTGGTTGAAAATGTCCCCCCGCTGCCTTACAACACATTTCTCTTCTAATAATTGACGACGTAGCTCTCTGAAGAGTATCTCGTGTGAATGCAGTTGCTGCCATAATATTTTTAATTAGCTCATCACTGGTTTGTGGTTTATTTGAATACACTATACTTTTCGTGTGTCCCTAAAGATAATAGTCAAGAGGCGTTGGGTCTGGCGACCTCGGAAGTCAGAGTACTGGACCTCCTCTTCCAATGGTTATCAAAGTTGTTATTCTCTCACATTTACACCAAAATTCGGTGGGGGCCATCGTGCTGAACCCACTGTTAACTTTATTCTGAAGTGGAACATCCTCCATTAAGCCTGGCAACACGTTTTGTAAAAAATTTAGATAATGCTCGTATGTTAAACGTTCTTGAAATACGAACGGCCCAATAAGAAGGTTATTAAGAACACCACACCAAATATTCACCGAAAAGCGATCTTGAAAATGCGTTTCCCTGATTTCCAAAGGGTTCGCAAGTGCGCATGAATGTGAATTTCTGGTATTCGTAATTCCGTCTTTATTAAACGTGGCTTCATCCATAAACATAATTTGTCCACAAAATTGTGGTTGTGCAATCAACCAACGACAAAAGTCAACACGCGCATAGTCTGCTGGTTGTAAATATTGAACAGATTGTATGTGATATACAAACCAAAATTGTATAAGTTCTCCAAACTTTCATTCGACTAACATACATAATACGATTTAGATTTACGTACATAATACGATAATACGATTCTTCGTTTACTAGTAAAGGGACTATTTTCGATCATGTTCAGAATAGCCTCTTATTTGGTAAGTGCTTGCTGTATGGGACGTTCTGCAGTAGCTTTAGGAAACGTACCTGTTTCTGTCGACTGACAGTGCACATTTATAAACACTTGCTTATTAGGTATTCCTCGATCAGAAAACCTCCGATGATATTGCCGCACAGTATCAGTAAATAAAGTGAATATCGGCATATTCTTGATTTGAAACCGTAGCCATGTCAAATTAATCTTAAAATTACAACGACAAAGAATAAACAATGTCATCACAACAATATGACAAAACAATGAATGAGCTTTATTTACTGTAAAATTTAATATTGCTCGTAACTCCTTAACTATTGAATTTTGGACAAAGAGTATAAGACACTTCCGACTTAAAATTGTCCAAGGAATACGACCTTAAGCTATGGCCGTCGAGTCACGGGACACCCTGTATATTGAAGACTTCCTACAAGTTGGAGAGCGTTCAGCGTCGGGAGTAAAACACAGGGTATTGCAATATTATACCAACAAAATCGTGTATACACATATAGGCAATTATCTAAAAAATTCGTATGAAAGGAGATTTACAGACCATTCTTTTTTAAGATATATGATAGTGTGTTTTGTTATTGTTTTATTTATCCTTATTTCTCCTACTTGTTTCTTGGTAATTGAACTGACACAATTGAAACCATATAAAATATGTGAAGCATATTTTAAATCACATGTCAATGAAAGCATTCTAATAGTTAAAAATGAAAATAAGTCACAAGATTGCAAAGTTAGAGTCATTTGCATCAGGAAAATGTGGTGATTGGTATGGGTGCAAGGGAGTTGGAGAAGTCGTGGCTTCTTAACACGTCAAGGCCTTAGATAGGGGAGAGGAACGTTGCCCTGGCTACAAAAATTCTTGTTCACCCGGTAAAAGGTTTGTTATAATAGTTACATAGGAACGTAGTTTTGGAATACAACTGACGATCGCTGTATTTGTTCGTTTTACTCTTGTTAGTTTTCAAAAAACTTTGTCGTTTTAAACAAAAACACGAATAACTAATATTACGTATTTTAGCTGTGTTATTTAAAATCATCGAAAATTCGAAAGTTGGCTATGAATTTAAACGCCAAACTTTATTTAGAATTTAACCAAAACACTCTCCCGAATCTACTTAATGAGGTGCCACTACAACTCAGACTGGAACATTGGTTTATACATGATAAAGCACCCCCTCATTTGTGTAATATTATTAAAAACTTTTTAAACCACCCACAAGTTTGGCCTCCACGATCACCAGACCTCAACAATGTTCTTTCTTTGGGGAACTTAAAAGAGATTGTGTATTCCTCGCCAGTTGCGTCTCGAGCAGAATTATGGAATCGCATTACGGATAAATGTACATTCAGCAATAAACAATCAGCAGTTATTGGATAAAGTAGACTTCAATTTCTGACGAAGAATAAATTTATGCCGGAGAGAAAACGGTGATGATTTTTAACAATTTCTATAACTTATCAGTGCAAATTGTATGTTATTTCCGTTGTTTAAGTTGTTTGCTTTTCTATTAAATTATTCTTATCCAACTTTTCCTGATAATAAGTTTAACCTTTAAATTCATAAACAACTTTTGAATTTTCGATGATTTTAAATAACAGCTACAATACGTATCACTAGATATTCGATTTTTGGTTGAAAACGACAAAGTTTTTTGAAAATTAACAAGAGTAAGAAAAGTTTTAGAATTAAATTCCTCATAAAATATATTTTTTTAAACCCGCCAACGGGTTAAATAATTCGGTCACATTTTAATATTGCTTCAACCCTTTAAAATGCTTCAATTGAACTCTACTTACTGTCGATTTTTGCTCTTGGTACACTCACACCGTGTACCAGATTTGGTTTTTCTAAGTTAAAAGTTCAGATATTGATTTTTTTCGAAATTTGAAACCCCAATTTCAAGGCCTATAACTTCTCAGGGTGCAGCTTAGTATAAAGGTAAGTTGCGTTAAATCACCATATTTTGGGTTCCCCTACATGCTCCTGCTTTGTGCCGGCTCTTATACGAAATATCCTGTACGACATATGTTTGTAGGTTTTTATATGTAGTGTATTGGACTAATTTAAAAATATCAAATAGACTGATGAAATACCGAATAAGAAAAAGAGAAAAACATACAGTATTTTGTTTAGAATTTTATAACTTTGTACCTGTTTTAACATTCCTGAATATGTTCCGCCGTTTTATGACCACACCGTGGCTGCGTGCAATTGTTTACTTAGTTGGCAAATGTAAAGTGTCCGTGGAATAGTTGGCCAACCAATGTCAGCTTTAAAATGATAGTAACAAATATTTATTAAAAACATAATGATATCACTACAAGGGTAGCCCATCGAAAACGTACCGCAAGGCATTACAGGGTAGTAAAGAACTTTTCGGCAAAATTCAAAAACAGGTCAAATTTGTTTCTGAGGGGGACAACTTTTGGCTCAAGAAGCATACCAAAATCTTCAACCCCCTAAGTGGGGGTCCCCTAAATTTTTTCAAATGGGAATGGGGTCAAGGGGGGGGGGGGGGGTCATTAGAAAGGGCTTTTAATTCTCTATACATCGATTCTTACATTTTGAAAATCGATCCATTATTTTAGAAAATATGCAGCTTTGAAAATACGAACAATATTTTTGACGGGAAATGCGAAAATCGATTTAAATTTACTTCAAAACTTACGGTATTAGTCAAGTAAATGCTGAAAATGTTATCCGCCAACTTGCATACAATGATACAGGTTGTCTTCAAACCGTTGTCGAACATTCTGGAGCACTTGCGGTGTTACTTCGCGACATACATTAATGATTCGTCCTCGCAGATCTTCCAAGGTATCAGGTGGAGTGCTGTAAACTTTGCTTTTAATGTGCCCCCAGAGAAAGAAATCTAAAGGATTTAAGTCGGGTGACCGAGGGGGCCACTCAATTGCACCTCATCGTCCTATCCAGCGTCCTGGAAACGTTTCATTTAGGTAATTGCGCACTTTGAGCGAGTAATGTGGAGGAGCTCCGTCTTGCTGGAAAATCAGTTCGTGTTCATTGTAAGCAGGGTCGTCGTCTATGATATTTGTTAGAGCTGGGTCGATGACATTTTGTAGTAAATCCAAGTACATATCGCCTGTCAAATTTCCAGGAAGGAAAAAAGGACCTACAATGGGATTTCCAAAAATACTTGCCCATACATTCAACTTCTGGGGGTGTTGGGAGTGTGTCTCATGGAAAATCCTTGGATTGGTATCACCCCAGACGACAATTATGGCGATTCACTAAACCATTCAAGGAGAACGTACACTCGTCCGAAAAACACACATTGAAGAGGAAATTATCGTTTATCGCTCGTTCAGTCATTATTTCGCAAAAATGCAAACGACGATCAAAATCGTTTTCATTTAGCTCTTGCACTAGCCGAATCTTATAAGGATGGAATTTGTATTTTTTTAATATTCGTTGGACACTTGTACGACTCACTCCTGTCGCAGTAGCCAATTGCATTGTACTTAGCGTACAATCCATTGCCACTTGCCCCAATACCGCTATTTCCGTAGGTTCATTTAGTACCGGATTTTCAACCTGCCTCTTTTTGTTATGAACGGAGCCAGTTTCGCGAAATTTGGCCACCAATTCGCGAACAATTTTTCCAGACGCATGTTTCTCAGGATGCCGTTGGTTGAACAGTTCGGCGACCCAATTTCCGCATTCATTGTTTTTGAAAAAAAGCTCAATAATTTCTACTCTTTCTGGAATTGAGTGCAGCATAATTAACCAATTTAAAAGATTCGGCAGTATTGGTACTCTTCAACTACAAGTCACAAGACAGTTATCTAGCAACTTCTTGTGGCCTATCTAAATACGAAACAAAAAGCGGACAATTTTTTGCTCACCAAAATCAGGCTAAAGAATTCGCAAATCAGAAAAAAAACAGCGAATTCTTTTGAAGGAATTTACCAAGCTAATACCGTAAGTTTTGAAGTAAAATTAAATCGATTTTCGCATTTCTCGTCAAAAATATTGTTCGTATTTTTAAAGCTGAATATTTTCTAAAATAATGGATCGATTTTCAAAAAGTAAGAATCGATGTATAGAGAATTAAAAGCTCTTTCTAATAACCCCCCACTTGACCCACATTCCTATTTAAAAAAATTTGGGGGATGGCACCCCCACTTAGGGGGTTGAAGATTTTGCTATGCTTTTTGCGCCAAAAGTTGTCCCCCTCAGAAGCAAACTGCTTTTGGATTTTGCCGAAAAGTTCATTACTACCCTGTAATGCCTTGCGGTACGTTTTCGATGGGCTACCCTGTATGTAGATATCAAAATAATATTATGACTAAACAACATATCTCAAAAGAAATGCCCTTTCGTTAGTTTTATGCAGTTAGTATAAAGGGGTAACAACGGGAAATTGTATAAGCGCCTGATGCAACCCTGATCCGGATGCTGACCAATAGTGACGTGCACAAGTGTTTTAGTGCAGTTTTAAGATGACCATATCTCTGGCCGAGAAATAGTAAAATTTCTGGCGTTTTTAGGTATTGAAATCTTGAAAAATAAAACGTGTAGAACAAAAGTAAGCACAAAAATAAAATCCTCGATGTTCTGTTTATTCATTTTTACTATTTAAATTTACTCAAATAAAATAGTAACTAAAAAAAGCGTTTGTAAAACATGCGTTTGCTGTTATCCTAACCCCACATATTAAGAATTATTTTCACGTACTTATAAATAAAAGTAAACAATTTTATATACAGGGTGATTCACAACTTATCCAAAAAAATTTGGGAATAGATGCGGCATGAGAAATGGAGTCAATATCGTAAAACAAAATTGTAAAATCCTTATAGTTTCCGAGAAAAAAATTATTGAAGTTGGACTACTTTCAAACACTACATCGCTGGACAACTGTAGTCTCTAGCGTCATTCGCAATACGCGTGAGAGCCACGTGGCATCAGCGACTCCCAATACAGTCGTCGTTGCGGTAGTGTTTACAATAGCTTCTTAGTACCCAGTTAGTGTCAAAAATGGCTTGTGTATAGCAACTCGGAGTTGATGGATATCGTTTTAATTCATGATGAAGCAAGACAACATTTGTATTATGGTGACATTTGTGTTATGGTGAAGCAGGACAACATTTGTGTTAGTTTGTAGAAACTTATTAAGACAGGATCAAATGTATTTACACGTCGGTGGACAAAAATTTGAACAGTTGTTGTAACATCAGGTGTGTCAAATTATTAATTAAAACCACAAATTAATTTCATTAATTAATAATAACAATAGCGGCAAAATCAGTTGAATTTGCTGATATAAAATAGGTGCTATAAAATTATATTTATTCATTTCCTTGCGAAATTCTTTTAAGTTTTTGTCCGTTTTTATCACTGTCGCCGTAACGGTCCCATTGTGCGAGGCCAGGTTTTACAGTGGACCAGTTTCCAGTGCCGTGCGGAAGTGTATTTTTAAATTATTTTCGAACTGCCCTTTTTGATTTTTTTTTTTTACAAAATCTTGTTTGTAAGAATCCCCTGAACATCCAGATTTTTTTTTGGATAAGTTCTGAATCACCCTGTATAGGACTAAGCAAGTAAATGTTATAAGAATATTTACATGTGGAGTTATATATAAAAAAGTTAGTATTTTCGTAGATTTCAGTACCTAAAACCTTGATGGTTTGATCGTTTTTTGTACCTATTTATTTGTTTTACTTCGGCGTCTTTGAAAATACCCAGATGGCATGACATAACATTCCTATTATTTGATAAGCTTTAGATTATTTAGTTATTAAATGTTTGAAATTATTTGTGTTGTGGAAAACACTATTTCAAGAATATGGCGCCCTTAAAAACGAATTTATAAGTATGGGTTGTATTCTGAGCCCCCTCTTAAAGTTGCGCCGTGTATACTAATGACTATACACGTCGATACTGTCAAGATAAATTCCCGGTTCTGCTTTTTCATATACACCGTATCCTATTTTAATCGATCACCCCGAATAACTTTGCTAGATGACCTCCAATTAGGAAACTTCCAGAACAAACGATGTTGTTTTAAGGAGGCCATACGACAATGACCTTGTTTTGACCCAGAGGTCAAACTTAGGGGTCATTTGGAGGTCAACTTCGGAATTTCAAATGGAAACTATGTTTTATCCAGTAATGGAAAGAGGAAATTCTACGTTCGGAGATGTATATTAAATTTGATCTTGGATCTGATTGCCCCTAGGGGTCCTCTGAAAGTCACATATTAATCGGTTACCCCGAATAACTTTGTTCTGGAAGTTTTGGAAGTTTTTCAATTGGAGGTCATCCTGCAAAGTTATGTAGGACAATTAAAATTGGACACGGGATATATCTACGACACGGATTTTAGCTGAAACAAGTATTCGCTTCCATATCTTCCTTTGTTCAGAAGATATTCAGTATCTCAAAATCGGTGAGGTTTCAAAAAAGTTACATTACTTTTACTGACTCTATGGATTCCTGAATGTTCGTGGTTAGAACAGACATGCTATTATAATTCCGTTAACACTCAGTTTTCCAAAAAGTGTTGTAGGGACCTAACCATTATTTTCATAAGTAGAATAACCATTTTTTTGCGCTGGAGGTGTATTTTTAAGGCTGAAAGAAATTGAACTTGCCTTGTACATTTTTTAAAAAACAAAGTACTCAATTAAATAATATTTATTTATAATACAAGTGTTAAAAGAGACATATACGTGGGGTTGCTCATTGGTTAAAATCACTTTTAACAAAGCTATCATACAATGTTTTTTGTAAAACTATTACTAAAACAATGCCGACTGTGGGTTTGAACTCCCGATCTATTGCTTACATGTCGGACGCGTTAGTGTATATCAAGTCACGTACTGAATAAAGAGTAATTAAATAAAACAGTGGTAACTTATTTAGTGTTTATTAGTAACTACAAATGAAGCTGTCCTTAAATATTGTAAATTTTGTGTCTAACAAAATTGATTTTGAAGAAAATACGGGTAATGAAAGAATTGTATTATTCTATAAGATGTTGAAGAAGCCGCAAATAGGGCAACTTTAGATCTGTTGCCCCAGAAATTGCAGGAATAATACGATATAGCATATAAAAGACTTATTGAATGGTGTAAAATGAAGAAGGTAGCAAAGTTCACTGAAAATATACTTTTGACTGACTTCGAAGAAAAATGTGGAAGGTGTCAACATTATTGTCTAATTTTTCTATGATGAAAGCTCGTTTGCAAATCAAGAACAACGTGGATATAAGCAAGTATTACAAGCTAATAGCGTTTTTAACACAAAAAGGGGTAGGATATCGACCAAAAAAATCAAAAATATTTACTAGCGAACAAATTAATATATTTTTGAATGAAGCTCCAGACACCAAATATCTAATGACGATAAAAGTTGCATCAATTTTTGGTTTATTTGGAGCATATTGAAAATTCAGAAAACTCTTTGTTGATTCATATTTTGGAGACTAAAACCAACGTTCGTCGTAGTTTTTGTATCGTTGGAAGCTACATGAATTATTACCATAAATTTGCTGCATTAAGGCCGCCGTTACCCACAGTCGCTTTTTTCTAAATTACATTAATGTCAATCTGTTGGGATAAATACTTGAAGATTCCTATTAATATTGCCGAATTTTTGATATTGGCAGAGCCGTAGCAGTTCACTGGCCATTGTTTCCGAAGATCTTCTGCATCTTTGTTAGCAGATTCGGGGGCTAATTTAACTACAATAAAACGACATGGTGGATGGAAATCATCAGCAGGTGCTGAGGGCTACATCGAGGATTCCATTACAAATAAAAATAAAATTGCTAAGAGAATTCTTCCCAGTACCAATACTCTTCTAATGCTGTATTCGATTTAGAAAACCCTTCTACCTTGGCATCAGCGTTCTCAGATGACGTCGACGATAGTATTGCAATTAAACTGAATACCTCCGCAATAATTTCTAATTACTAATTAACTATTCGGTTTGTAATATTAATATTAATGTTTTTAAATAAATAATTAATAACTGTTCGATTAAATATGCATTAATGTTTCTTAATAATATTTTCTTTCTAAATTTGTCAATACAGCTTTCTATTATCTTGAGACAAATGCATATTATAATATAGTATAAGAATAGCATTTTATTTTTGACACTAGTGTTAAAAGTTTTTTTACACTAGTGTTAAAGTGTTTTTGACATGTAACGTTATAGAAGTCAAATTTTAGTTTACTTATCAATGAATTAAAAATTTCATTTTTAATGGCAGCTTCACAAAAAGTTATTTATAAAAATACATGTGTACATGTGTGTATGTATTCGGTATTGCTTTTTATCAGTATTACAGATAAAGAGACAAGAAGAAAGAAAAAAGAAATATCACAGCCAATATTGTCTATAAAGACATGTAAAAAGCCGAGGCAGCATGCAGCGCACAAATTTTCTTGGAGGATCAAATGACTCGGAAGTAAAGCTCCGGGCTTAGTTGAGCCTTACCTTCATATTGGTCTTTACTCTGTCTCACCCAAATCATGCGCCATTTTTCTTCTCGCTTCTATTCCCGTATTGCATGGCAGCTGATGCCAGGTGCCATCCTAAGCTGACTTGATTCTTACGGATTTATCTACTGTCGCTGGAAGATCTGGTCCGTGCCAATTGATTTAGAGCAAATGTAAAAGAACAGCCTGAAATTAGTAGTGGATTAATGGACATGTCGATGGAGAGTGTGTCATGAAACAAACGGGCCGATCACTATAATTCTTCCTGTGAGCTTTAAAGTATTATCTGGAGCCACATTACGCGGTTTGTATTTTAAATCCGGAAGCCTTTTATTTCAATTTTGCGCGATTTTAAAGCTTACTCTTAAATTAGCACGGTATTTAGCCTAATGGATTTTCGATACATTCCATTATATCTATATCTAAAATGCATGCGAAGCTCTACAGGTAGCTCGTTTTCGAGTTTTATAATTATGTGCTATGCCGCGGTTTTTACACCTATATTTTCAGATTTACCAAGGTAATCATAAAAAACTGCATATGGGGAGCACAAAAACGATTAGGCACCTAATATGTATCTTACTATGTACCGCACGATCTTGTTAGTTCATTCCAATCAGTACATAATTCATTTTTAAAATAACGTGTATTTTTACTCCATTTAAAGAATTCATGATTTCTTTGTAGTAGCTGTTTTTACGTGAATCGTATTTGTCAAGGGTCATAATAGTACATCAAAAATACAGGATATATACAGGGTGATTCAGAACTTATAAAAAAAAATTTTTTTGGTGTACTCTTACAAATACAATTTTGTAAAGAAAAAATCAAACGGGGCAGTTCAAAAGTGATTTAAAAATACATTTCTGCACGGCACTGCAAACTGGTCCTCTGTAAAACCTGACCTCGCACAATGCAACCGGCATGGCGGCAAACTGTGATAAAAACGGACAAAAACTTGAAAGAACTAAGCAAGGAAAGAAATAAATAGAATTTTATAGCACCTATTTTATATCAGCAAATTCAACTGCTTTTGCCGCTATTGTCATTATTAATTAATTTGTGGTTTTAAATAATAAAATAAATTGACATACCTATTACAACAAGTGTTCAAAATTTTGTCCACCGACGTGTAAACACATTTGGGTCCGTCTTACTCAGTTTCTACGAACTAACACAAATGTTGTGTTGCTTCACCATAACACAAATGATTCACCGTAATACAAATGTTGTCTTGCTTCACCATAAATTAAAACGATATCCGTCAACTCCGAGTTGCTACACACGCAACGTCATTTTTAACACTAACTACTAAAAAACTATTGTAAACACTATCGCAACGACGATTGTAAAATTAGATTTCAGTATTCGGAGTCGCTAAGGCCACGTGACTTCACTCGTATTGCGAATGACGCTAGAGACTACAGTTGTTCAGCTATGTTGTAATGGTTGAAAGTAATACAACTTCAATAATTTTTTTCTCGGAAATTATAAAGATTTTACAAAAAAAAAATTACGATATTGACTCCATTTCTCATGCCGCATCTATTCCCAAATTTTTTTGGATAAATTGTGAATCACCCTGTATTTGAATCATTGCATTACCATACACTTTCATATATAAGGCATGGGTTTTTGTATTAATTATATTTAAATATTATCATTTTTAATTTTTATTTTATACAATTATTATTAGCTGTTTACTGTCGTAATATGAGTCTGTACTATATAGTCCACAAAATACAACAGTTAGGTGTCCTGTCTGTGACGGTTAATTATTATCTTTTGCATACTTTGATTCCGACGAACATTATTAGTTTTAAAAAATGAATTTGTTTGAATTAGCTTATAGTTATTAATGATACTAGTTCGATATAAACACTACAATGAGACGCGTGTATCGTTAAATCACGATGCGTTAGCCGAATGATTTAGTTACACAATATCGAACGTGTATCATTCAAAATTTAATCTACGATGGTCCAAATAGATATTGGTCTTATTTAACCATGTCATGGTAACCACAGTTATTGATTGTTTTAAATTTGACTTTGACTTCATTATTGGCGTCCAATTTTGTGTCATGCGTTCAGTTTTAGTGAAAAAGAATGTCAATATGGGTGATTCTGATTTCCTTCGGATATCGAAAACATTGCGCAAAACGTTGTCAATATCCTACTACCCGAAAAATCAAAACAGACGTGCGAGCAAAGTTATGCAAAACTTGAAGATTGGTGTAAAGGGAAAGAAATCAAGAATAGCAGCAATGAAAAGGTTCTTCTGGCATATTTCTATTATATTTCAAAACACAGCAAGCCTTCGTCGCTTTAGGTATATTATTCTATGTTACGTTCAGTTATATCAATGAAGAAAAATACGGATATTAGTAAGTCCGTCCATTTAATTGATTTTTTTAAAAGAAAATCGGAAGGATTTCGGTCAAAAAAATTGACAAATCTGCACCTACAAAATGTTAAAGATGAAGGATAATGCATTCATATTATTCCTTTTACGAAAACAAATATATCACGAGATTTTTTTTTATCGCAAACGGAAACATTGAAGGAATACATATGGTGGAAATGGTTTGAAGATATATAGCGATGAGGCCAAGTAACAGATCATATTCGATTTTTTGTGGGGTACAGAAATGGAAAATGCATCAAGCAGCCAGTTGGCATTAATACTATTGGGAAAAATATATAGCATTGTTCCTGGCTCTTTCAAATCTTCAACAATGTACTGGACATTATTTTCGTAGATCATCTCGATCTATTAACTGTAAAAAAGCATAGTGGTTGACGCTCTAACACAGTGGCAGAAAGCTGTATAGAAGATTCCAAAGAAAATAAGAAGAATGTTTCCTCTAATATTTAGGGTAACGTTTCAGGCAGTCGGGAAATAAACTTACTTTCTAAAAATACAGCTCTATCATCTGCTGAAATGAATTTAACATATTTCTAAGAAATTGTAATTAATGTTTAGAATAAATAAATGTTCAATTTTTTATAGTTAATAATAACAAGTAAAAGTGGTGACTAACTTTGTTTTTGTTTATTTTTTACTTTAAAATTTGCGTGTTATTATGAATTCATAATGACACTCAGTGTTAGTTATTATGACGGCCATAATGGCATCCAAATGAAGATGCTAAATGTGTCATAATGACACCGTCGTAAATTAATATCTTAAAGTCACTTCTAAAGGAAGACATAGAAACTCAAAATCTACTTCAAGATAATGTAAAATATACTTAAATTGCCTTAAAAGCTATGACAATTTGAAAAATGATAGGTAGCGCATGATTTTCAGAAGAATTTAATTGTCTCTGAAAAGAAAAAGGTAAACCGAGATGTAAACTAAAAAACTAAATTATAATTCTTTTGACTGTATAAAGTAGTATATTTTTTGTGCGAAAAACTAATATGAGTATCCCGTCCGTGTTCTTTTCTGCTGTGTTCAAATTAAAGAGTGACCGCAAAATTCGCCTGTTTTTGAGACTTTGACAAAGGCGACAGGAAAAATCCTAAAAATATTCTAAAAATATTCAAAAACTCGTCATGAAAAATGAAAATGAGCATCACTTTCAGTTTTTCGAAAATTTTTTAGGGGTTGAAAATACAAAAAAAGTAAACAAATTAAGAATCATCAACAGTTGTAAAACCCCAAATATTTCTATGTTGTTATCAAAATAATATGTATTATGAACGTGAAAATATCTAACTTCGCATTTGATACGATCTTGTCCGGATTGAAAATCAACCCTTAATATCCTAAAGGGGTGAAATCATCCCCTAAACGCCTAAAAATGCAAAAAACATTAAAAGTTACAATTTTGTTTCTTTTTCTTTTATACGTATGTGGTTGAACTTAGGGGTGGTTTTACCCTCATTTAGGGGTATTTTCCTTCGGATCTAGTGATTGTGGGTTTTTAACGGTTCAATTCCTCTATACTTTGTAATTGTGTGTATTGTTTATATTAAAATTTTTACTTCACACTGAAAATTTCCAATATTTTCTTATATACAATAAGTTTTATGACCTCGCAGAAGTCTCGATCTAAATTCAATTCATTTTAATTAATTGTCATTTGTTAATCAGTTTCAGTCTCAATTCGGGGAATCATAAAAGCATTCAAGTTATTTAACTGATATGAAATGATGTGATATGAAATCAAATGAATATTTTTATTTTCTAGAACAATTTAATATCAAGAAAGTAATAACATACATATATGAAAGTTTGAGTACAAGTAGGAGTTTTCTATAAAGAATGCCGTTTTTCATAAATTTACAAATAAAAAAATGTTTCCTCTTCAAGACACAATCCTGGTACACACTGTATATTAACTGCACTGCAATGTCATCTATAAGTCTTCGAATATGCTCATCCCTCAAATATTGTGATGAAATATTATTGGAATATCTCAATGTAAATTTGATTTGTAATATCAACAAAAGCAAACTATAAACATTTATTATGATTTCATTGTAATACGTAAAAAGAATAAGAAGAATATACAGATCATTCGATTAGATATAATAAATTTTTGTAGCATTTATCCAAAAATATGATATTAAAAAAGCCGAATAGGCCACTTTATTCTATACGGAAAAAATTATATAAGAATCGTTTAAACTTTTTTTTATATCTCTTAAAACAATCGAGATTTAGTAGCCAATAGAAACCGGTTTAATTCGAGAAAGCCTTTTTATTCGAAAACCAATCAAGTTAGCCGAGATATGTAGGCACCGTTAAATTTAATTCACAGGACACATTATTTTTTTTATCTGTCACTCTTTAGCCCACCCCCATCCAATATGGGCCACACGTACGAATATCCCCGAATATTAAATTACGCAATAAATTAAGATATAACCAAGATATAAATGGATTTCGCGTTGAAAGGCTTCCGCAAATAACTAAATCATACTTTCACTTTGTTACGCGCCGTAATATTTTTATTGTGATGTATTATGATAGAATGCGAAAAGATACTTTGGATTATTAGAAGATTTCTAAAACCCAGTGCAAATAGTTAAGCCATATTTTAACCTTAAAAGATTAATGATAAAAATGTATATTTTTTTCTTAATGAATTATTGCAACTGCCAGCTGATAAGTTCATTGATATAGTTTTGTGGATAGTTGTAGATATTGTAATTGAATCTTGTATCTGCTCCTAGTCACATCATTAAATAAATACTTTTTTTAATATATACGAAGGTGGTCTGAAAAGTTTCCGACCTAACAAAGATACAAGACATTTTTTCAGAATTTTTTTTTTATTTTTCAACATAGTCTCTTTATAACTCTACACACTTCTCCCAGCGATGCTCCCATCTCTGTAACCCGTCCAAATAGTACTCGGCGTTTTTCTCTGCAAAATAATTGTTCACGAAGGTGATTGCCTCTTCATTTGACGAAAATCTCTGTCCTCCGAGCGCAATTTTTAGATGAGGGAACAAAAAGAAGTCGCATATTCTTTTTATTGTATTTCAAAGGTATTAGGCTAATTCAAATGAATTAAAACATTAACCAGTTAAGACTTTTGTTTATCAGGTCAGATATCTTTCACATACCTAGTTTTCTGCTATCGAGGAACATTGTTCGAATTTATTTGTAAGGATTTAAAAAAGAATTATTGAATTTACTTGAATTGCCTTTGAAGTAACGTAAAAATAGAAGAGCTAATAATAAAATACTTATTTAAAATAAATAAATCAATATTCCTAAGAAAAGATTGTTAATCACGACAAGGAACAAAGTAATCTTTGTACGAACATTTTCTTTTAATATTTTAATTACTTCGTAATTATATATTTTATTTGATATTAAGTTTCTTATTATTATTGATTATTTTATTAAATATTCGAAAATCTTTCATTATCGTCACATTGTATATAAATGTAATTTTAACAGTTTGTGCTGTTTTTTTCTCCTTTGATTTATACTTATGTATATTATTAACCAATAAACAAACAAATAAACAGTAGGTTAAATCCTGAGTTAAAATCAATGTAACTACATTATATTGTCTTTAAATAAGCGTTCTTACTAATTAATTGTAAATATTGTCTTCCATTTGAATAATTGGCGTTTTGTATTTTGTTTTTATCTGAATGAATAAGATGCGTGAAAGATTATAAAGCTGTTTCTGCGGTCTACTTCCTTTTTGACTAATTTCTGTAACCTTTCTGTCTGTAACAGACAGACGTTTATTGTTTTCAGATGTGTATTTATCTCGGAAATAGAGTATTTTTTTAAAAAAGCCCATATAAAAACCATATTTATTTATTTTTTAAATACTGTCAAGTTATCACGGATGTGAAGTTAAATCTACTCACCCTTAACTATTAAAATTGCACTTGCATATGCACTTTTATCGATTTACCACTATTGGGTAAATATAGGTACCACAAAATAGGCATACCAAAAGGAATTAAGACTGCTCACATTCGCGTACACTGTATGTGCCAGATATGGTGGAAGATACACGAGTATGACATAACATAATTTATGAAAGAAGTGAGAGCATGATAATCCTGAATCACGAAATAAAAAATGGCCTGCTTTGCGTAAATCCTTGCATTTTATTACATATTGACAAATGCGGAATTGTAAATAAAATTTCTGTAAATTCTAAGAAGCAATCCGGAAATAGCATTGAAGAAAGACTGGATCCTCCGGAAAACAAAACGAAATATGTATAGGGGGCCGTGTTAGTTTATTTTATATTCCTATCCAAATGTTCGGAGGGAACTTCGCGAGGCATCCGACGTAAAGTTGATCAGGTTCAGGCACGTGACGTCGGCCCATTTTTCTCTTCACGCGAGATGTCGAAAACTCGCTTGGTTCGCTGTAAACACACCGAGAGAAATAACATAGGATTACCTCAGTGCGTTCCCCATGATTAGATTGTAAAATACTGAAAGTGACGTGTGCAAGGGTGGATAAATAAGACACATAAAACTGAAATGAAACAGATATAAAAATTGGAAAAATACCACCATAAAAGTGTCTGTTATTTTTTGTCTTCTAGCGTAACAAGTTATTAGCTATATACTGAAGAAATAAATCGCTACTTGTTAGACGGACATAATTTATTAAATAATGCTACATACTGATTTATTTTCTATATAAAGGATATTATTGTCTAAATAAGGAACAATATTATATTTCAATTATTTAATTTTACATTGGCAGTTTCCCTACAGTTTTTAAAATACGTATTTTCGAATTCGTCAATATTACAGAATAATTTGAGTACTTTACTACCCGCGAAAATATTTAAATCTCTCTGTAACATTGTAGCGCAATTGAAAATAAGATATTTTCCAAATAGAAAATTATAAACTATTACTAAAGAAGCAGAATAACGAAAAACAAATTAAGATAGCAAGAATTGTAGCTAAACAGGGGTGCTGCTGTATCGGAAAGAATAATAAGATACGAAATAATTCTCAGCAAAAGTGATGATGATGGTAAGTAGTTTATAAGAGAAGTGGCGGAAATTATGAAAAAATAGATGTTCGGAACTGTAGACACTGATATTCCTTCTGCTTCCTAGTGGTTGGTCCTAATAAGTCCCATGGCACCGCGGTCTAATTAGGCCCATTGTGCGTCCCACTACTAGTCCTATTCAGCAAGTAGATTTGTCCTTTTAACAAAGTCTAGAAGCTTCCTTGCTGACACTTCTCTCAGTTCCTTGGGTTCCAAATAAGGTCTCCCCAGGAGCGCCATTCTACTACCTACGTGCAAATCCCGGGCACTCGCCCAAGATATGCAGAGAAGTTTCATTCGCTGATTCACATCCTCGGCAGACCGGACTGTCTACAAGCTTTAGCTTATGTAGATGTTTCCTAAAGTGACAGTGTCCCGTTATGAATCCTGTCACTCTCCTGAGCCGAATTTTGTTCAAGCTCAGTAAAGACACTGATATAAAATTTTATAGAAAACTTTTGACATGTCAACCTTTTCAAAAATTATATTTGCTCTGTTTTATTGCTGTCTCAAGCAACTGGTACAGATTAGCAAAGTGTAGAATCGTTATAGTTATATTCTATACAGGGTATCTTCGTCCTTATGGATTTTGATTAATGGGACAAAAACAAATCGAAAATCAAGAGTGGAAAATTTTCCGGTTGTTTTTCTTTGCCGTGTTATTCAAAAAATTAATCAAAAAACTAAAAATAAACATTTGCGCTGGGTTATTAAATATTTATGTACTTCTACTAACTTCTACTACTAAAGCTGTATTTGCTGCAGCTGTATGTTTTTAAATGAAAACTTACCATTGCCATTGCTGCATGACGATCCGTTAGCAGACTAAATTATTGGTTTCAACATGATGGAGCTCCATCACATTATGGTTTACGAATACAAAATTATCTGAATCAAACCTTCCGAGGCAGATGGATTGGAAGAGGTGGACCATAACCTCCTGGAATACCAGATCTGAATCCCCTAAATTTTTCTTTTGGGGTTATTTAAAAGAAAAGATTTATAGTCCGTATATACGCTGCTATCGCGTTAATAGACCAAGAGATGCTTCAATGTTGAATCGTGATAATCTTTGTCTTGAAGTAGAAGACAACTTATTTGAACACCTTTTGTAAAAACAATTTCTATTATTTAAGCACATTATGGTTTTAGTTTATGTTTTATTATTAAAATGTTTTTCTCTATCCTTTTCAGGTTAAAATAATTCCTTACACCCAGGTACAACCGACAATCGAAAACTATACTTATCTACTATTGGTTATAAATTATATGTCTTGGTTCCCATAAGCACAGACCTCAGTTTTTAGACAAAAAAATGGATTTTCACTTTTTTAGTTTTTTGGAAAACGGAAAACAATCGGAAAATTCTCCACTCTTGATTTTCAATTCGTTTTTGTCTCCTTAATCAAATCCTAGAAGAACGGGCGTCACGTTTGGGACACCCTGTATATAAATATAAATTACATCTAGTATACAACTGTTTCTTTAACTAATTTAACAATGTTAAAATTTATTGCAAAAATGACCAAAATAGAGGCCAATAAATTCAGTTACATTTTTTTGTAACGCAATATATGGAACGAAGTTTAAAATTTAAACGATTGTTCTAAAGTATGCTAGAGTAGAAATGTTATCTGATATTTCAAGGTACAACTGTTGTTTCTTTTTAAATAAATTTTATAGTTTAAATTTTGTTCATTTATCTGTTTCCACAACTCATTAGATCATATGATGTTTATGCATTCTTATTTATTGGCTGGAAATATCGAAAGAAGAAGTATGTAATAATCGAGGTAATAATAAAACACATATTATACAGGGTGTCCCATGCATAAGTGCCAAAGTTTTAACTACGCATTTAATTCTCTAAAAACCACAATTTTCGTCTAATAATTTTTTATCGAAAACCTCTTGGTTTTTACCAGAACATAATGCTTTATAATTCAAAATTTTTGTTACTGACCACTGTAATATAACTCGAAACGCTTAGAGAAATTACCAGGCAAAAGTTGCTAAATAATTAAATATGTAGTTAAAATGTTGCCACTTATTTTTGGGGCACATTGTACATCTCTAACTACGAAAGAATACAAACAAACCAAATTTTATTCTCAAATTTGTTTAAAATGAAATGTCACATGTAGTTTTGAAAATAAAAATTTTCATTAGTTTGTCTTTTCAATTTGAAATTTTTGGTTAGGTAAGAACAGTTTAAAACAACAACCCCTGACTAATGTTTGTTTTACAGATAGACCAAATGAACACAGACTACAAGTCAGAAAATTTAAACTGTATTTCAGTTCCCATTTGTATTTGTTGTATATTTATCTATTTTGTTGTTTTTATTTGTCAGGTACTCTATTTTTCATTAAAATTTGTTTACTTTTCCAATCTTTCTTTTTATTCGGCTTTTCCTACTGTAATTTTTTAAGTTTAACGTTTAACGCCTAGCAATAAAATTTAATGAGTTTCATAGGCGTCCTTAAAAAAGATTTCTGCTAAAGGTAAAAAATTATAATAATTGTGTATAACATGTAGAAAATTTCTATTGTATGTTCATTTAGCCAACAACATATTTTAATTATTTGTGTCCCCAAAAAATTTTATTATATTGGTGGTAAATTTCATTTTGTTCCGTTTCAAAAGGTCTCCAAAATGCCATGTTGTAATAATACTAGTAAACAAAATATCCCTCAATGCAATTGTAATATGAATGATTAATAAAAAGTGTATATAATAAATTGAAATTACTTGAATCACACCAGATTCCGCATTGTTGCACTGCACTGCTAAGCAATTTGTCTACCAATAACTGAGATTTATTGTCCAGTCGTCCAGTGCGGCTGTGTTATACGCCGTTTCACCGCGCGCTCATTCTTCACCTGGGCGTATACATTTCTACCACTTCCACGTTTAATTCGACCAGACCTGTGTATGGATATGGTTAAATAAATATGGGAACAAGTTTTTTAAATATTTCAATGCCGAGTTGCTGCGTCAGCGACCGAGCATGGTACATACTGTCAACCTATTGGTACTTCAATTGAGATGGATAAGACTATACTTGTTAGATATTTTAAAGATTTTTCTAAATTAATTATAGTAATAAATACTGGAACATGAGAAGGAAAATGTTACTTGATTAAGAAAATTAGTGTACTTTTATAAACTGGTACTGCTGAGAATCGGTCAGATTAAAATCACCAATATGACACATATTGGCATAACAAACGAAATATATACCAATGCCAGAACTTTTATAGCTTATTAGTTGCTAAAAAGATATTTAAAAACAGTCAAATATTTACCAGATATTTACAATGAAGGTACATATATATTCTGTTCAGGTACATTATTATTTTCAAGGGAAATAGCGAATGTATTCTGTATTCAAACACCAAGGTAGGTCGTACTTTTTTTCGCCTTTTAATTAATTAAGCATATTGGGAGCATATTGGGAAAATAGTTACTTAACATAACCGAATAAATTATGTAAGCAAGTTTATCTCTAATGTATCCAAAGGAAATCGTTGGATGCTGACAGTTTTATGGCTCTTCAATCCGATTTATCTAGACTTATCGGGTACATGGTTAAAACACGTATGTAGATATAGTTCGGTTTATTATATTTATGTACTTATATCTATGCATTTAAAAACTGTTACTGCTCACATTTATTGAAAAAAATAAAATCATCGTGTTATTTATTTTGATTCATTTTGTAAAGGACAACATATAGCAGTGTCTCCCAGAAGATTGTTATCCTTTTGTTAACTACACTGTAAAAAAATCGATGTAAGTAAAAGTAACAAACCTACAGAGTGAATCAATTGAGTGAAATTATTGAGTACATTTTCATTCAGTAATGAGCATTTTAATAATTTTACTCATTTGTGATAATATTTGAATTAAAATTGAGTACTTTCACTCAAACATAGGTGTCCGTTCAATAAATTCAAATTATAAGTTAAAAGCATTTGAAACGACGAGAAATACGACCGGTCCCAAAACTGAACGGTGTGGAACGCCTGAATATGCAAGGTGATTAAGTTTAAAACATTTCTATGGGTCTCTATACAGGGTGGTCCCGAGGTAATGGGCCAAAATTCATGGGTAGATTCCGGAAGTAAAAATATTGCGATATAGCCGAACTTACCTTAGTCCAAAAGTTGATAGTTAAAAAGATACAGGGTGTTAAATGTAAAATGTTATTTTAGTTTATTTCCATTTATTTCTTAATAAATGCAAATATCTACACATAATTTTGGGGTTTTTGGTTCTTTGGATAGAGGAATTGAAATTTGGTTATAGTTCATAGAGGGCGCCAGCTGCCGTAGATTGAAGGTGGTGGAAACGACATAACTTTTTTGTACTTTAAGGTATCTCATCTTTGGTATCAAATTCTTATTTTCCATCTTTTTTTACACAAAAAAGGTAGACTTTATTAAAGTAGCTGTCTCGCACCATTTCCGAGATATTTGGCTTTGAAACTTCCAATGTAATAGTTGAAATAATTAAAATAATTAAAAAATGTCAAAAACAAGGGTTTATTTAGAATTAAAAATTGTAATGAACAGTAAAATATTAAACATTAGTAAAAATATGCCTTTTTGACAATAATTGCTCAAAATGTCCACCTCTCTAACTTCAATACATTTATCAACACGTTTATTAAACATTGTCTTATTTTAAAGTATAAATCCTTAATGCGAAATGACTGCGGCATTTAAAACCTGCTACTAAAGTTCTTCTCAAGCGTTTATAGTTTCTCCATAAACAACTGATTTTATGTAACTCCAAAAACGAAAAGCTCGGCATTCTATCTCACATTTATGTATACGAGTATACAATTAATTTGTAAGCTAAGATGTAATTTTAATTAGATACGAATAATACTTAATAGAAATTAGCATACAAATGGCAGCAATAAGACAAGTGGAAGACGTCAATTATTTGATTTTCGTCTAAATCCTACTTAAGAAACTTTACCGCTAAATTAATAATACCTGTAGGTACTTAATTGTAATTTAATGCAACAGCATTGGAAGTTTCAAAGCCAAATATCTCGAAAACGGTGCGAGATAGCTACTTTAATAAAGTGTACCTTTTTGTGTAAAAAATGTTGAGAAATAAGAATTTGTTACCAAAGATGAGATACCTTAAAGTACAAAAAAGTTATGTCGTTTTTAACACATTCAATCTACTGCAGCTAGCGCCCTCTATGATCTTTAACCAAAATGTGAACAGATTTCAATTCCTCTACTCAAAGAACTCCAATCCCAAAAATTTTGTGAGGATATTTGCATTTGTTAAGGATTAAATAAAAAAAAATCTGAAATAATATTTTACATTTAATACCCTGTATGTCTTTAACTATCAACTTTTGGACTAAGGTAAGTTCGGCTAAATCGCAATATTTTTACTTGGGGAATCTACCCATGAATTTTGGCCCATTATCTCGGGACCACCCAGTATTTTCCCAACTAATGAAAATATGCAAATAAAGTTAGCTTTAACTAGTGATATTGTGGAAAACAACTACTATGCGGACAAAATCAATTACATCCACAATATCTAATAGGCATTAAGTTAAGATCAACAGATATAAACTAAACCGAGTTATTAGCTATCATCTCCTTACTACGACGATCGACAAATGATCTAGTTGTATAAATGTTTTACATACATGCATGATTTAAATGTGGGTGACATATAAATCTACAAAATATTTAATGTTTCAATTGCCACTGGTCCACTGACACGCATTGCTTCGTACTTGCTGCCAGAAAGCAACCTGGTAATCTATGTATAGATACTATGAAAGCAAGACTATGTACTATTACGGATGTATCTTGATGCTGGTATTTGCTTTAGTCCATAGAGTAGTTGTCTCCTACAATACCTATAGTTAAAAACGTTATTTCGCCTAGTGCGATATTAGTTATGCTACGGATTAGCAGGCCGCTCTTTGTCAGCATGTACAAAGCAATGCTTTGTGTTAACAGGCATTAAGCAGCAGAAAAAATATAACACATTTTATAGGTTCTACCTGACCCATAACGATTTAAAAAATATTGAAACAAGAGATTAGTTTACACATTCATTAAATTTCTATTGTAATCGGACGCAAAGTGCAGCAAATGCTGCCTGCGGATTTTTATTGCCCGAGAAGTCGAAAGTACGCTACGGACGAGCATATATAAAATTTCAAAGAATGGTGCCAGAACAAAAATGCTGGTATTTCTGAAATGTCACTGCTAGCATATCTCATGAAGAAGTCAAGAACTTTAAAGTCACAGGCGAGTTTGTGGAGTGAATACTCAATGATCAAGTCAACTATTTTCATAGAGGAGAACGTGGATATATCAAAATACTCCAAGCTGAGAGCATTTTTGAAACGTAAGAATGACGGTTATACACCTAAAAACGAACGTTTTTACAAGAGAACGATTTTCTCGTTCAGGCACCCGATAACACATATTTGCTAATGAAGGTAGTGACGGTCTTAGGCATTGCAGGAGCATGCTGTTCTGATGAGTTATGCAAACTTACTTTGGACAAAGTCAATTTCAAAAATTTCGATGACATTATTCTAGTTACAATTCCAGATTCTAAAAATGGTGTCACGTACGTTTACAATTACTTCTCGTCTGAGTTCTGTTTCTCACCTAGGAATTGTCAATAAATATATCAAGATTAGATTGGAAATTAAAACTGAAATTTCTCGCTTTTTTATGCGTTATTAAGCAGGTAGATGTTACAACGAACCAGTCGGCAAGAACACCCTTCCTATGATTCCAAATCAGATTGCACAGTTTTTGAAACTAGAACACCCTGAAACATATACAGACAATTAATTCCGAAGAACATCGGCAACGTTACTGGCTAATACAGGAGTTGATGTATTAGCAATCAAGAGACATGGTGGGTGGAAATCAGGCACAATTGCAGAAAGTTATGTTGCTGACAGTTTAAGTAACAAAAACGAAATAGCCAACATAATTCTTTACAATGACACTTTAACTCTAGGTTCTAGTAGTACGTCGCATCATGCTGTTTTAATGGATCAGTCAGATAATATTGAGCCTCCGGTGACTGAAATGGAGCGGTCAAATCATTTTGAGAAAAATGTGACAATTAGTAAATGCGAGGGGAATTGTTATCCAGATTTTATAAATGTTACTAAATGTAATAACTGTACAATTACTATAAATATTCATTCATAATACATAATTAATAAAATGTAATGTTCATCAAATATATCTATTTATTTATTCATAAAATATGCATTTATAATTCGAAATTGCATTTTCCCCTAGGGAGGTAAGTTACCTCACTTACCTCCCACTGTCCATAGCAACTTCCACTTCTACGGTAAAACCCACTTATCTCCTTAAAAACAATTTATTAATAGTCTATTTACTATAGTGAGAGCAGATAAAATATTTTATTTTCTGTTTTTGTCCTCAGTACAAAATCTATTCATTTATACAAACGACATCAATTTATTTATTTTTCTCAAAATGGTGTTTACTATTTGCAAAATATGTTGAGGATGATTTTACCCATAGAAATAATGGTGCAAGTTCTTACAACATTTTTTCGATAGCTCGATTTTAACGACGGTGTGATATAATCTCGAAATTACATTTTTTAAATTAATATCTTGCCATAACTTTTTTGTCAGTTAAGTGATGCTTTTATTAATGATCAACTATAGGTACTTGTAAAAAAATCTATAAAACTTCCAAAAGATTATAATTGACTTACTAACTAGAAAATTAATCATAAATTTTTAAATTAATATTGAAGATTGTTAAAAAATCTAACAATAAGGTATTTTTGTTCCAAGTCGATAACGTTGACTGTTTCTGAGAAAAATTATGTGTATATTTTGCGATACACTTTCACTGCTTGGCAGCTTAAATGAAAGAAAATGTAAACATAAAAAATACTTATGTTTAAAACGATTCTAAGCACTGAAATTTGCTAGATTGTCTCGATCAATTTTAAAAGAAATTTAAAAATAATAGGAAATTTCGCAAATAAAAAAGTTATTTTTTTTTTTGTCAGTAACGAACATGTAAATTCTATTGGTCTTTAGAATTTTAATTGATTGGTGATTCTCCTTTCTTAGATGTAATTTGATGCTAATATTCAGCTTTCGAAAAAGTGTCAGGGGCTTTTTTATTTTTGTCAATAAATTTTGCTCATAACTCCTAACCTAACGCCTCTTAATTAATTTATTTATTAATACATCGGTGAATGTACCAATTAGCGTAAATAATTGTAATTATATTTAATATACAAGAACAAATTACATAATATCGTTATTTGTAAAGACCGATTCTAAAAATTATAATCAGATAAAATAAATATTATTTTGCATGGCAAAATTTTGTTATATAAATAATGTATTCGATACAGTATTTATTCATAATGCAATAAATACAATAATTATTCTATTCGTTATGGCAACTAATACATTTATTCAACCGACCATATTTTTGATAATCAATAATATACCACTGTTCTGAAAAGATACATACATTGTTTCAACAGCGAGTCCCTAACCGTGGGGGACCTATTAATTCTGACATATAGTGGCTTCTTGTAATAAATTTAAATAATAATTAGTAGCACATTTATGACATGCACAAATTATGTTGTCAGTATCGACATAAGTAATTTATGGTGATTAATCGCCGCTAATAACATCTTATTTCTTGATTACTGAATTTTAATATTGATAAAAATGTTTGCCTACTTTTAACTTACTGATAAATCGTAATTGTGATAGCGGCTTTTTCGAAAATTCTCTCTAATGTGATTACCTGCTTGATTGATTTATTGCCTATTTTTCATAAAAACCAAATTAGATCGTCTGACTCAATGATATCCACGAGGTTAGAGATAAATTCTTTTAACGTATTTTTTCCTTTAAATGTTTTTTGTTTACTTATGAAATGCGAATCAAAACTAAAATAAAGTAAATAATAAATTGCCCATCATTATTCATATTTTTTCATTATTAACTTTTTTTACAATTATTTGATTATATATAATAGTTTAATGTATCTCTTATTAAGTATATTTTAATATCTCTTTAATATACAAAGGTATTTAGTTTCTTAAAAATATAAAATTACTTCAATTGATAATAATAATCAATTACAGTTAAACTATATTAGTGTTGAAAAGAAATATGCATGAAATAATGATAATAGGATTTCTTTATCTTGCTCTTAATTTTCTAGGGAGCTATATTATGTTAAAATGAAGTCAAAAAGTCAGTGTCGAAATAATAATATTACTGTGTTCCTTTATTTGTTTGTTACTATTTATAATGAAAGTTAAGGCTGAATTTCTCATAATTTAGTTACCCCTTTCACAGTTTAATTGAAAATTGCATAATAAGATAAAAAATAGTATAACATTTAAATAAATGATTTTCCAGAAGATATGACAATTTTCAATAAAGAAATCCAAATTATTATTTATTTAAAGAATAGTGTGATTTTTATAGTGTGATCTTCTGTCGCTAAATTTGATATCGAAATTATTAGAGGTATTCATAAAAAAAATTTGCTTTAGTATTTTACTTTTTATTTTAACATCTTGCATCTTTGTTAATATCAACTTTTGTTCTAAGGTAAGTTTGGTTGAATTGTAATATTTTTAGGTATAGAATCCACTCTTTGTCCCGTGACTCACTTATGAAACACCCAGTAGTTGAATTGATGAATGTCATTTCCCGTCTCCTAAAGAAATTGACTGTAAATAGCAAGACTAACACTAATCGTAGCGATATAAATAATTGGTTAATCCGGAATACTTAACAGTTAAAGTTGTGCTACTATTAACAACTTATGAGTGCTATTTGTATGTAGAATAGGTAATTTAAAATATTCCTTTACTGGGAACAGTTTTGATTTTGCGAAGATTTTAATTATTTTTTTGCTCTCCACCGAAAGAAGTACTGTTTTAGTCCCCAATTTCAGAGCGTAAAATGTATCTTTTAATCACAAGTTGACAATTTTTATAAAACCTTTGTTTTATGTCTAGAAAGGTGCCGTTTTTGCTGTTGCTGATGAGTGTAGAAGTGAGGAACTCGTGAAGAGGCACAAAGAGCATGTAGAAGAAAAAAGTGATATTTTGGGCATTGTCCTATTCACAAAAACTAACAGGAAGAGGTTTTTGATGATTTTGAGTGATGGTTTTGGCATTAGTCCAATAGAGTCCAATACCTAAGTGTGGGTCTGCAGAAAACAACAACTAGTCGACTGTTTCTCAACTACTGACAAGGACAATGTACCGTTCCTGTAGGCATTAAGAGTTTCGGAAAAATATCTACAAATATTGCTAGATTCCTGAACCTAGAAAATCCATAAATCATCCATTTTACAGATCACCAGCTACTTCCTTAACCGATTGTGGCGCAGATATGAGACATCACTACTTTGAAGTGTTTAGGAGGTTGGTAAAAGGACACAGTAACTGAAGATTTTCTGCAACAGAAAATCAAGATTAGGGGGAAAAACACTTTCATTGTTACTGCTGACGATCTTCTTATACTATTTGTTCTACGGTTACAGTATCAAACATCAATAGAATCATGACTCACAAAGAAAATGAGCAAAGAATTAGTTTTGATAGTGGAATCCAATTTCACAATGCAACTAATCATTTTAATATAAATACTAATATACATATAGTTAATTATTTAATATTGTTATCTTTATTTAAATTGTAATTATATTATTTCACTAATGATTGGAATTAGATTTTGGTCACTAAATGCCAACCTGTAAAACATCTACAAAACTGCAACTGTTGGACGAAGTTGGTTTTGAGGTTTTTAATTGTTTTTTTCATTGCCGGAAAATATTGTGCCAGTTACTAATTTCAAGGTGTAAAGTACCTATTACTTTTAGTGCGCCAGTGAGAAATATAAATTTATAAAATTTAATTTTCCATAATGTTCAATGCACGAGGGATATTTTATGAGAAAACATTTTGAATCAATAAAATCTTTTGATTTATATTCCTTTTGTCATATGAAATAGTTGTTTTCGTTCAGACTTCTGTTTTAAAATAAGTATTTGTAAGTAATTATCAAAAATCAATGATTTAGGTAATCAAAATTGCGGTTCAAAAAGGCATAATAATGTTTTTGCCAGTAAACTTTTACTGTAAGCTGCTGCTATTATTTTAAATCATACTCAAAAATCTCGACTATAGTTCTTTGTTTCATCGATAAGTTATTTTATGCAAATACTGGATTTATATACACAAGTAACTACTTAAAAAAAAGAAAGCAAAAAATTATTGCATAGCTTATCCCGTGAGCCGTACACCCCAATCCGCAAAAAAACCCGGAAAATCCACGTTCACTCCGTATTTCTTCATTTGAAATGTAACGCGTTTTTGATCGAGCCCAGTAAACGACCGCCTCAATCCGCCTGCACATTATTCCCATAGTTGGCTTTGCAAGGCTTCCACACGTAGTCCATGTTCTCAAGGCGAAATCCGGACCACCATAACTCTTCAATTATTCACCCTTTAGTTTTAATATACCGTGCATGTTTTGTAAAAACGAAGATGCCTCCCTTCGATGCTAATAGAATCCGATTTCTTTAGTAAACTCTATTTTTTTATTTAAAAATTGAAATAATTATGATTACAAAATCACCTTTCAAAAATCCTATACAAATCAATATTTTATAACTTAAAGAATGAAAGAAAAGAACTATTTTTCATAGACCAACATTCGGTACCTTTTGTGATTGCATATTTTGACACTAAAGAAGTTTTTGTACATATATACAATGTTCGTAAAATAGTAAGTAGAATGATTTACAAATATTGGAAAAAGTAAAGGTAAAGTCTAATCCACATTCAAAACATGTAGGATAGACAGACTGATGAGAAGTAAGTTCGAGACCAGTCTAAGTCTCATGATTTTTCTAGTTTTAATTTACTTTATTTAATAATTTTACAAAGTTTTGGAAATAAAAATTGACATAAAAGAAAATACAGAACAAGTTCCAATTAAAGGAATGAATTATAACTACTTATTTTTTTTAAAAACGCCAACTTTTCATATTTTTGGACATTAAGTAATGTTTGAAAATATACGTTTTCTCAACAATAAAATATTGCCGAAAGAGAAACAGGTGACGGTTTTGCATAATTTGTTTCATTAGTGTATGGTAACAAGTTCTCATATGACACCAACTTTCTCGAAACTTCTCAGGTTTACCACAATAACTTCTTCAACTTACTTACAAAAAAGCAGTTGGTTCTGGTGGTATACCACCCTGTATTTTAAAAGGGTTTCAAGAGTGGTTAAGATTACGATTGTCCTATATTTTTAATTTAATTTTAAAACGTTTCAGTAGAACAGCAGCATGGTTTTCTTGCAAAGAAATCTATAAATACCAATTTATTTTTATCAATACAAAAACTTTTAACGAATATAATCATCACTTACTGTTGAAACAGTTACATGCACATTGTATTTCTTAAAACGATTTAAATTTATTTAAATTATATCTACAGAATAGACATTTTGTTGTTAGATCCAATTGAAATACTCCAGGCAAGTATCTCGCCAATTCTGGGGTACCTAAGAGGACCAACTTAGGATCATAGTTGTTTTTATTATACATCAATCACCTCCCTAATGTTTGCATGTATTCAAAATGTTTATTTTATGCTGATAATTTAAAATTCTATAAAAAAAGTAGAAACAGAGATTGTGTGGCGTTACAGAGAGATATAGACAGTACCTATTGTCATTTGGAGTATCTGCTCATCTTTAATTTTTCATGTCCGTAGTTTCGCTATGCTGTGACTGGCGAACTATTTACTAATATTTGACTTTTCACATCCTCATGAACTATTTTACAATTGACTTTTAATAATTTCCTAGATTTTTCTATATAATTAAATAATATTTGATGTTATTGTATATCTGTATAGTTTTACATAAATTATGTCTATACTGAATTTGTGTTTGACTAGTCTGAACATTTTTATTATGTGTAAAATAGTACTCCATATAATTAGCTTACTACAACCTGTTTAGATGTTCAATAAATAAATACCATTAGTTAAATCGATGAATTTAATTTACAAAATGTTGAATTTGGAGTACAAAACTAGTACACTGTAGGTTTACGTTTAAGTGATCAAGCACTACTATTTTAGGCAGCTATTGGTACTGCCAATTCAGAAACATAAAAACACATGACATAATGTATATGTAATCAAAACTCCTACCCCCAAATTTTAAAAACATTTCGAAGTAGTCCAAACTATCAAACAACTGCTGAAAAATGAAGATTTACTCATATTTATGACCGGCAAAATGAATATTACCTTAGACACAATTGAGTGGAAAACGTACTGATGGAAGACCCATTTGTGTAAGAAAATAAAAAATATCCAAGACAAGAAAATTTAGAGAAAAGTGGCATCTATTAATCGAGCATCTAACATTTGCAACGAACTGAACACCAACTTTATTGGCTTTCCACAAGTCAAAGTCCACAAGCCGATCGTGCGACATCAACATTCACCAGTGAGTGCAGTTGGAACAGCCATTTACCCACTCACCCGGTAGATGTGACGAAACGCGAATTATTATTCAATATGACATCATATATTCACTATTATATGGAAAAAAAAATTTAGTTCATTTTAATGTAAAATTGATTTTACAACAATAATTATTATATATTTATATATCCAAAATATTTACAATAAATATCTAGCAACAAGTAGTTTAGTTAAAATAGGTTACCATAACCTAATTATAATAATACAGACTATCTGTAACTATAGAGTTTAATTTAATAACAATATAATTGGTCAGGAGAAACTTGAGCGGTACATATACACTACAAACATTGTATCAGAAGGCAAAATTGACAATTTAGAAGCGTTGGCAAGAGTGTGCACTAGATGCATCCCCTTTTCCTTTAGAAGGATTAACAAACTGAAGGGTTAGCTATGAATTCAACCTTGTCTGCAAATCTGACATATCTACATGGATTCCCCCAAGAAAAAAGCTCTAAAGTCAGCTACTCTAAAGTCGAAGTGTTGTCGATTCATCTAGTCTCATTGTTGTAACAACGTACAAAGATTTCTGATCTATATTAATTTACGGAAGTAATGGAGTTAGAAAAAACTGTAGCCTTCCGTTACTAGACATCCTCATCGAAAGCAAATCGGATCGGTACCTTAAGGCATAACGTTTGCAGAAATTTAATCGTCAGGGAGAAGTAACTCTAAACTGTTAAACCTTCCAATCATCTGGACCAGAAACAAGGAGCATTAGTGCCTCTTTTCTATTTTAGTCAAAATTAGTTGATTTTAATGGTATTTATTGTTTTATTGTTAACTTTTAACTTAATTTTAAGGATACTAAGCAAATAAATTTCCTATTGAATGAACTCAAACAAGATTCTTTGATACCATAAACTGATGATATAAGTTAAAACATATTAGTGGCCGAAAATCTATTTCATTGTACGTTGTAGGCGGTAAAAAATATTGAGCCTTGTTTGTTTAGTATTTGCCGTATATGCTAAAATATGAATAAATATACTCACATTTTTATCTTGTCATATTAAATGGTACTCTGTTTACTTTGTCCCATTGTAAATATTGTATAGTATTGTTCTCCCACAAAAATTGATCAAATTACATCATCACAGTAAAACACAAATGCCACTGTAAAGATACCTACAAATGAAGTTGCTAAGTAAAAGTATCCGTACAATACAAAATTGCAATATAGCATTATAAAATACATATATATATATATCTTGACAGACACTTAAGAATGCCATTTTCACATGACACAAAGATGTTTTTCAATTAATCAGTAAATTGCATTTTTAGTAGTCTAAAGTTTCGACATTGTCAATAAAAGTTTAACACCTGTCAATACTTCATTTGAAGCAGTAGTATATACAAAAAAGAGTCGATAATTAAAAAAATTGCTCAATACAGGATTGCTAATAATATGTCCACAACTCATTCATTTCTAGTTCTACTTCAAATTAGACATTCCATAAAGGTATCTTGTTCTGAAGTAAAAAGTATAATGTGTTATGAAATAAGATCTTTATTATATTGAAAATTTTGTTTCTATTAAAACTTACCAACGAAGTCCCAAAAGGATTAACTGTAAAAACTACTGATTCATTCGAAAAATGTACTATATAATATCCAAGCAAACAGACACGACGACGAACGGTACCGAAAAATGCACAAGTGTCAATTTAGCGTTATCAGTTATACAGGGTGTTGATGATAAGTTTTGCCAAACTTTAGAGGCGTTTTCTATCGATGAAAATAATCAAGTTTTGCTCTATCAAAATTTTTGATAGGACGCTTCCCTACGGAGATACAGGGTGTTAAAAGTTTAAAATAAATATATTATTTTTTCTGTAACTTTACTGGCAAAAAAGATTGAGTGATAAAATTTGGGGAATGACATTTTTTTAGTAGGGACTATTTTTTCATGGATAACTTATTCCAAAATATACTCCAGTGACGCAGTTATTGGAGTAGGAAATCAATTTATGGCAATAAAGTATTCTTATAAAGTATTCGTAAAATTTACTGGTCCATAGATAATTCGGAAATCAAATAAGAAGATACGTAAGTACCTACGTTGCTATTTATCATTTTCTATTGATTGCTAAATGTGTAACAATAAATTCAATATCTAATATTTTTGAGAGATTTTAACATACTATACAACGCCACTATTTTGTATGTTGCAAAATGTTATTTTTCATAAACAGATTTTAATAAAAAAAAAATATGGTATTCAATTCATTTTAACTGTAAAATGCCAGTACCGAAGATGGCAAGCTGTTGTTAGTAGTGTACAGGCATAATTTTGAAACTGTCTCACATTTTTGTCGCGTTTTTCTGCTAGTTATGCCGTTAACAAATATTAAATTAGCAGATGTACCTACATTTTACATACCGTAGAGCGAATGGCAGTGCTAGATAAGCTGAACGACTTTATAGACAGACTTTTCCAAATCGACGTTGTCCAAACAAGGAATACTTTTTCAAACGATCAGCATCGAACTCGTGAAACTGCATGTTTGTTGCTACCAATACGTCTAGCAAGGGAAAGACTTGTTCGTACAGTTCATTTGGAAGACAGAATTTTGGAATCTGTATATGTAGACCCATCTGCCAGTACCAGACACTTATCAACAGATTTGAGTGTAACATGTAACAATCTGGAACATTTTACTTGCAATTACGCCCATATCATGTCCAGCTTGTTCATGCATTCAATGAAAATGACTATCAACCGAGGATTGAATTTTGTTAGTGGTTTTTACAACAATGCGTACAGCCTGATTTTCAGTTATTAATGTTATTTACCGATGAAGTGAAATTCATAAGAGAAACCATTTTGAATTGTCATAATCATAATAACCACCAATAGGCGGATGAAAATCCGCATATTATTTCCCAACGTCGCTGTCGATTCCAAGAACAGTTTTCTTTGAATGTTTGGGCAGGCATTGTGGGCGATTACTTGATTGGTCCCTATTTTTTACCCATAACCCTCTATCGTAGAACTTATTAAAGGTTCCTATAAGAAGAATTACCACCACTTCCAGAAGTGCCATTGAGGTTACGTCAATTATTGTGGTATATGCATGATGGGGCACCACCTCATTACAGCCTTACCGTTAGACAGTTGCTGAATAATTAGTGTCCTAATCACTGGATTGGTAGAGGGGGGCCCATTGCTTGGCTGGCTGACCTACCTGAATCCTTTGGATTACTTTTTTTTTGGGGTTACCTCAAAACTATGGTATATCGTACTCCAGTTCCCAATGTAGAAGTACTTCGCGCATTGTAGAGGTTTTCGCAACCACATACAATATGGAATTATGAGGCGTGTAAGACGATCAATGCGAAGCCTGCATTGCATCCCAAGGACAGCATTTTGAACATTTCTTATGATGTTGTGTAGTGTTTTGAAATCCCTCAAAAATATTGTATTGAATTTATTGTTCGAAAAAGGTCTCCTACTCCTCCAATAACTACGCCACTGGAGTATATTTTGAAATGTTATGCATGAAAAAATAGTTCCTATTAAAAAAATGTCATCCCCCAAATTTTATCCTTCAATCTTTTTTGTCAGTGAAGTTACAGGAAAAATAATATACACACTGAAAGAAATGTGTTTTATTCTTTATTAGAATTCTATATGCCATTATAAGACCATTGTATACTATATGTGACAGTTAAACAGGTGAATATTGGATATAAAACGCGTATTGCTAGCACAGTTGTATAGTGACTATAAACCTTATTCTTTATTAAATTATTGTATAACTAGTATACAACGTTTTTTATACCCTTTACGAAATAATAGCAATAACTGTTATTAAAGTGTTCCATATCGTTATTAGAACATCTAGTACTGGTTATAAGTTTTATAATAATACATTTATCAAACTGTTGTATACTCTGTATGAGTTAAAAACATATGACATTAAGTTTTCAGAAATTTTATTGGATAACTGTAATTACAAGCTAAGGTTCTAATGTAAACATACATAAAACATACTTTTAAGCATTAAAAATGATGACAAATCGCTCCCAAAACTGTCCAGTTTATTTTCTTAGCAACGATGCACCCGTATTTTCTTGTATTACATGAAAATTTGCACTAAGTATAACTCTTCCACCTTAAGAATGAAGCATCCCCTGAAAGGTTGAGCTTCTTTCCATCTAATTTTATTTCCTCTGGTTGATTGACTTTATACCCATGCGCTTCTTTGTCACCGCGTTAACCTTCTGTTCCTCCATCTTATGTAAAACTTAACATCAGCGATTTCTAATAGGCCCTACAAAATAATAATTTTTAAGATTTAGACAAGATTTACATTTGAAAAAACAAAACAATTGCAAGCCATAAAACAGTTAGATACTTACATAATAATTTTTCATTTCACACAACGCGATATGATCATGTATCCCACAAAACATGTGCACATACTGCCCATTTTCATCAAACTAGACGTGTGTAAGTCGATGCACAGCGGACTGTCGGAAATTTTACGATCATAACCGATTTATGCACCGAGAGGTGACGATCACTTAACCATTATAAGACGCGTTTTACACTTTAAAAACGGAAACATATTCGGTATAAGAACGAATAATTCTGTTAATATAATTGTTATATACAAATTCGGATGCTGGTCTTTATACAACAAATCTTCCCTACTATACAATTGGAACATAAAGTCTATAACACCTAATAATGTATAAGTAATTCATTATAACCTTTATTTCATAGATGCATAAGGTGTATTAAGCACCTTCCAGTTAAACTAATTGAATAAGGAGTATGGAGATGATTACTTTTTTTTAATAAAAGTTGTATATTGGTTATAAAAGTTTTAATATGCGCTATACACATTATTCTAGATAAACAGTTTAATAAGCCCATTTCTTTCAGTGCATGTTTGAAGCTTTTTAACACCCTGTATCTCCGTAGCGCAGCGTCCTAAAATTTTTATAGAGTAAAACTTGATTATTTTCATCGTTAGGATACGCCTTTCAAGTTTGGCAAAACTTTTCGTTAACACCCTGTATATAGTGATTCGTTTATAAGGAACAATAACAAACCACGCTCGAGGTAATGCTACTAGATCTTATAACCCAAAATGCCATCGCCGATTGATTGAATGAAATGTGAAAAATTACACCAATATTGTTTTAAAGTATACCTATTCAAAATTAAAATCAATTATTTATGTCAAATTATAAGAAAGTTTTGGAGTCGAGGAATGGCATCTATCAAATGAAACGTACACCAGAGAACACCATACTACGTGTTATCTGCGTACACCACATACGTAATTTTTACGATATTAGATATTTTTTTACAACAAATATGTTTTCTCATTTTTTACAATGCATATTTGAATTATATAGATTTAAACAGAAGTTTACATTGGAACACACTGTATTTAAAGTCGTCATACTACATTTCAACACCAATATCATATCTTACAGCACGCAGAGAATGCAATAAGACAATATTTTTCAAATACGAGTATATACTCCCCATCTGCTATCACAGAAACATTAGTTTCCATTTTACACTTTCCAGTACCCGAATAATGTCTTGGGCAGTCAATAGAAACGAAAGATTTATTCTTTGCCGCATCGAGGGAAACAAATGGACCAAATAATCGATACTGATATCAGGACAAGGAAAGATTTATTACGCACACATGACTTAGAAGAAGACAAGTGAACCAAAATTAACTCGATGTAGCGATTCCAATTTTTACAAATAGCCAAGAATTTGGCATTAAAGCGTCGGAATGGAGCAATTACTAAGGATTAGGGCTCTTAATTTAGATTCATGTGTGTGACCGATGATACATACGCGAAATTATTGCATGCTAAGCAATTTTTCCTGACAAATAAAACGAAAAAGTAAAGGTTTTTTTCACCGAAAGCGGTCAATCCGATAACTTTTATATTTTTGACTTAAGAAAGAAAATTAATTTAAAATATACTTAAAAATGGTTCTGTGTACTTACTTACGCAATGTTCTGCTTAAGACTGTAACATAGCTATAATTGTTTTAATCATTTAATGCCATTTTTCAGAAAATGGGGCGAATTAGGTTTCACTTTAATTGATATATACAAGTAATAATTTTTTTTAAGAAATAAAGCAAATACAAGTATAGTCATTTCATTGGGAAATCATTTTCCATGATGTGAGTTAAAATGTAGATATTATTACTAACAGGCAAAATATATTAAATGTTCTTCATTCCTTTACCACTTTCAAAATTTAAATTTATGTATTTTCCGTAATTTTCCTTCCATTTTGTCCAAAAATCGGGAATAAGTAGACGTACAACATTAAATTAAGAATATATTTTAAATTTTAGAATAAGAAAGTAAAAAATTTAAAGCCTACCTGTGCAAACTTTATAAACATGTAAAAATATTGTAACCTAAGTTCAGTACAGTAAATTTCAGTTGTTGGTAAAAATTTAATGTGAAATAAACAAAAAAATTACGTATTTTTGCATTTTAAGATTTGATTTCCAAGCGGCCTCCTTTTAGAATTAATTAATATCTGAATGTTAATAGTTCAGATTTCGTCTATGATGGTAGGACAAAGCAGTGATATTAAGAATAGGCGAAGGATATTCATTGATTGACTAAATAGGAAAAGAAAAGCGTCGCAGGCGAAAATTTTTAAACTTTCAAGGTCAAACGGCTTTAAATGAATCTGGAAATTTTTTGTTGCATTTGCAATATTACCGAAAAACTGACGTTCGCGAGAAGGATTTTCATTAAGATTTTATAAAAAATAGAAATATTAGCTCGGCTTGTGGACTGCGAACATTAACGCACACCGTATATGTATGTTCCAAAGAAGCTTTGTGGTTATGACAGCCTCGTGTGACGTTCCCAAAATTGTTAAATCCCTCCACACGGCCGACTTTACATCCACAATTATTAAACACGGCGTACAGAAAAGTTTTCTTTAAATAAACACTCCCACTCAACCATTTATACTCCGAATACCATTCATTCGGAAACTTCTGAACGTAGACATTGTCTTTTGAAGATCCTTTTTGTCCTCAATATTCCATATAGAAAATGGCGTTTCCAATACACACTGGATCATACATAGGAAACATTTCTATAATTATTATACAAAACAAATATTAACTAAGAACCATTATAATCGTGCACTGGGCGACGCGTATGGTATAAAGTGTTTAAAGGCAAGCGATGGGCGATGACAATGCTGCTTCAATTTCCGCGTCACTCGTTCCCACACGCCGTAGTTTACTCCCGTGTTGGCCGCCTCATTACTATGACAACCGCCGTAAACAGCACTACGAAGAGAAGCGGAATACAGACTGATTTTGATCTGCGTCACTTGCTTATACTATACGGTTATCTGGTACGAAGTTGATGTTCGCGCTCAACGAAGGCAATGTTTTTTAGAAGGCTTTCACCGCGTAACTATTCTATTTATTTCTAACAGACAAACACAATACATTTTCAATATAGAATTACACCTAAATTTTAAAATTTATATAAAATTAAAAATAATTTTAAATTGCACACCTGGCGAGCCGCCACTTAGACAAAGGTGGTGATTATTTATTACTAGTTTGCCCGTGGTGTTATATATATATATATTTTGCATACTTATATTTTGATGTCAACGAATGTTATATAACTTTATTTGATAGTTTCAAAGTAAAGTATAAGTAAACTTTTATTTACTCCAATATTCTACTCAGAAAATAAAAAATTAGCAGTAATCTGTAAAATGATATGCAATAAAATTTCTTTCATTAATTGATCTCCAAGAAATGACAAAATTTAGCCAGTGACTAAAAATGTAAAGAAATAAACGGTGGTGTAAATTGATGAATGAAGTTTTGTCTACTAAAAAAAAGATACATACAATTATTAGTAATACAGTATTATATTAAATACTTTACAAATACAAATATTTTAATTTATATTTCTTCTTAATGCAGTACTGATGATGTGATATAAAGGATGTCGCAAAAGTAACGCCGGATTTGAATTGTGCGCCATTTTCGTTGAAGAGTTGACAGCATTGTGCAAGGTTGCATGTTACAGTAAACAGATTGCTGTGAAACAAAACGGAGCGCTATACGATGGATGAGCGAGTGAAGATTGTGAAAATTCATCGCAGAGAGTGTGTAGGTGAGACTGTGCGCAAATTACGTGGAATTTTCGGTAGAAGAAACGCCCCGAATGAAACAAATGTTCAAATTTGAACAAATAGGTTCGGTTGCGGACAATAAAAACAGGCCGGCCTCATACTGAGCGTTCAGCCGAAAATATTGCTACGATGAATGTGTGGCGGTAATCTCAATGTGCCGTCGGTTGCTGCAATTAAACATTTCAGAAAGTATAATGCAGCGGATTTTAACAAAAGATCTGCATCTGCATCCATTCAAGATTCAGTTAACTCAGGAATTGAAACCAGACGACCATTTAATGCACTTATTATCTATATACTGGTAGCTGGCTATAGGCCCCTCTGTACGGAATTGTCCGGAGAGAAGGAGATACTTTTATGTCTCTCCAGGAGAATTAGAACCCAATGCGCACGCCCTGCACACAAAATCATGAACGAATGGAGTGTCCACTACTCAGATTGTGACATTTTGCTTATTGTATCTAGCGAAATTTTCACATTCTCGCATCGACATCCGCTTCTAATGCACCGGATATTCATTGATTTGATGTTGGAGATTCAACAAGTGGACGGTGATTTTGCTAAGAACGTCATCTTCAGCGACGAGGCGCATTTCCATCTTAGTGGGTATGTGAACAAGCAAAACTGTCGCATTTTGGGCAAAGACAATCCTTGGATCATACAAGACCGACCGTTGTCTACCCAAAAAGTGACAATGTGGTGAGGATTTTAAGCTGGTGGGGTGATTGGTACTTTTTTGTAATGAATTTTCACAATATTCACTCGGTCATCCGTCGTATAGGGCTCCAGTTTGTCTAACCTCAACGTGTTTAACTACAGCATGTGACTCTGCACAATACTGCCAACTCTTCCAAATGAAAATGGCGTACAATTTAAATCCTACGTTACTTTTGGGACACCCTTTATGTATGATTGCTGTTAATTTTATTAATAAATTTATTAAAACGATATTTACCGAATGACAGCAAAAATAAGATCGATTAGAAATTATTATCACCTGTATTTTTTATTATTAATAATGCATAAAAATAGTAAATCACCAATGGTGTTGTGTTTACGAACACCGCCAGACATTATTAAATTAACGTTGATAATTCCGAAGGTTATTTTATATGTATTTATCTTTTTAACTGGCATAAAAATACCCAATCTGTTTAAAGACGCAGACTGTTTTCTTTGTGAATTTAGAATCCGGAGAGCATCCTAGCGTAAATCACCGCTGTTTGTTCTAGTCAAAATGAGTAATCGTTCAACGGTCGCGTTTTATTGTGGCAATAATATAAAATGATAAATGCTCCCCCGCGTCTCTCTCTCTTTTTTGGTAATGAAAAAATAGAAATATGGGGAGATGGAATATTTAGAATGCTACTCCATAAAATTTACGTTTAGGGGCTGTAACCATCTGCAAAAAGGTTAGACACACTAAAATAGGACGGTGTAGATGCCTGAAAATAATAGGCTGTACTTAAATAGAAGATTTTTAATATTTTTTACAAACTTTAATGATAGGTTTTTCTTGTAAAAAAAATTGGGTATATAAAATTTATTGTACCTAACCTACGATATTATCAACAGATACTGGTTTGATTTGTAGTTGAAGGTATTATCACTCAATTGTATAAATATATACACGATGTTAAAAATAATTTCAAAAGCGAAGAGTACCTACTCAAATAACAGTCATATGTACAGTTGGCGCCACCCAAATGTGAACGGATTTTAGTTGTTATGGAAATTTAATCTGGATTTTATCGTAGTAAATTAAACTTTTCTTAGTGGCGTAACCCCTTTCCCCTCGAGAGAGCAGTGGAAGCAGGATGGTGATATGTTCTCCCCGGGATCCCTAGTGTGCTATACTGATGGATCTCGGGTAGAAGACGAGTTTTCAGGAGCAGGAATTTATCTGGAAGGCAGCGGCATCCAGGAAAGCTTTTCACTGGGTATGTATGCTACAGTCTTCCAGGCTGAGGTTTTTGCTATTTTGATGGTAGCAAGCAAGGAGGAGGTAAGGAATTGTGCAGAGGAGAAGATTTTTATCTGCTCCGACAGTCAGGCCGCGCTCAGAGCGGTTAGCTCCCCGAGGACTAGGTCTGCCCTTGTCCAAGAATGTGGAGACGCTCTAGAGTCTTTGGCCAGACGAAAAGAAGTAGAGTTGGTTTGGGTCCCAGGCCATAGGGGCATCCCTGGTAACGAGAGGGCGGATCAATTAGCTCGTCTTGGGTCCAGGGGACCTGGACAGGGACCTGAACCAATCTTAGGTATCACACGAGGCAGCATTAATGGGGCCCTCAATAAGTGGGCCTATCAAACTTTAGGTCTGGATTGGAGGAGAAATAGAGGATGCAGGCAGGCCCATAGTTTTATACATGGACCTAGCAAATCCAAGACAAGATGGCTGCTGAGCCTCAGTCGAAGAGCCCTAAACCAAATGGTGGGGGTTCTGACAGGCCACTGCAGACTTAGGAGGCATTTAAGCTTAATAGGAATTGAGGAGGACCCTCTATGCCCGAAATGTGGCGAAGGGGAGGACACCCCTGTCCACCTTCTGGGACAGTGTGCAGCCTTTGGGAGAATAAGACATAAAGTCTTTGGTGCTGAAGAGCTGCAAGGGGTTGAGGTGAGAGACCTTCCATGGACCAAAATCCTGGCGTTCATTAGGGCGTCGGGTAGGTTCGAGGAGGGTCAGAGGCAGAGAGTGGTCAGGTGATGGGACGGCGTGGTAGGCAAAAAGGGCCCACTTGTGGCCTAATTGCCAGGCTGAGGCCGCCCCTTTACTACTACTACTACTACTACTACTAGTGGCGTAACACAGAGAGGGTATTCTGATGGATAAATTCGACCAAGGCATTGTCTTCCGCGTCACTGGAAACCTTCCCGATACCTTGCCTGATATATCTTTGTAATCTTTGTTCTTCTTGCCAGGGTTATTTAATATAAAATATAAAACTCTTACTGTCATTTAAATCAGCAGCCACTTCACTCAAAAACCAATTATCTTCTAATTTAGCTACAGCCCTTGCTCTTTGAGCCTCAGTTAAATACTCCTGATATTTCACGTTACTCGTTTACATTTCATTATGTTTGCTCTAAGTGACATATATTTGACAAATATTGAATTTTACGACGACCATGATTTGAAGTTTAAATTACACGGTACGATATTGCCGTTCACATTTGGGTGGCGCCGACTGTACATACATATTATGTGCGGATTTTGTTTATAATTTCCTAACTAATTTGGTGTAAGGTACTAATAATTCTTCACGATAAATAAAATAATTCACAGGTGCAGATTCAGAGGAATCGTCATTTTTTGGGCAGTTGAAATTTTCATAAAAATCGTGAATTTTACAAAAATATTATTCATTTATTTAATAATACTAAATAATGCCATTGCACGTCAATACAGAAACGGTAGATAAGATTTTATCCGTGGACATTGCTACGTCCACCCACTCTTGGGTATAGTAGCATACTAAAAAAAAAAAACGGCGAGACTGCCAGATACAATAGCCTTAATGGCAAAATGTGCAAAGGTTGCAGAGAGTCCAGTAGCTCAGGGAGATGGGCGTGGAGGTGCAGTCTCTATCTCTGCGGTTGCACCAAGGCTATGTTATAAAACTACAAGAAATTATAGCAAGAAAAAAAGAACGTATAATAATCAAACTACTTTAATGATAAGTAATTATCAAATAACAATTGTTATAACAAAACATGAAATAGCCAAGAATAGCAGATTGGTCAAATATATGGCTGCAATAGGTCAAAATACCCCCGAGAGGGGTGGTCATAAACAAATACGCGGGGTCCTAGACACCTCTAGGGTAAATTTTAGTATATATACTGGCAGGTTTACAGTCGTAACTAAGTGAACAAAGAAGGCTTTAAGGGAAAATAATAGTTCAATAATTTAACTAATTAATGAGTAGAGAAATGAATAAGACCTTGTGTCCGGTGTTTTTAGGTTACAAGCGGGCGAAGCCTCGCCGCCTGGGTCGGATGTCCTGGTACCTTCGCCCTGGTCTGTCGCCTGCACGTTCGCCTCCGTGCCTGGGGCTCGTATTGTACTGCAGTACTATTGGGGCTCTCTCTCTCTCTCTCCACAGTATATTTTGCAATTACCAGCAATTAAGGGCAGCCACACGGGGAATAACAAAAAAAAAGGCCTAGAAATGAACGTAGTTGAGGGAAATAAACGTTAATGCAGGTGATTGAATCCACCTCACAAAAGTTATATAAATGGCTTGACAGAATTAATGGAAAAGAATGTATTTAGATACCTTGGATATTGGGCGGCCTTTCTTGCAATTTTTATATGTTGCACAGTACAATTGCAAATCCAGATTAACACTGCTATCTATCAGCGATAGATACGCTAATCAGTAAAATGCAACACACTTTTAATTAACTTTAATTTACATAAATCCACAAACTGCGTGAATGACTGCTATCTTTCAAGACAGAATTCGTAGTAAATCGTCAATTTTATTTCGGTGCGAAAAACTGAACCTCTTTTTGCCTATACTCGACGGCGATAAAAGTGTATTTTAAAGGTTTCTATTAAGATTATAATATATTGCCGAAATGTACTGAATTTAAAGGTACTTAATTATTTATTTTAAGAAAATCTTAAGCCATTTATTTATTTATTTTTCGTATTTAATTTCAACCTCAAACCGTTCATTTCTGGTTCGTGCAGAAATGTTTTAAATATTGCCATCACTGTATTACATTCGTCTCTATACCGGGCGACAAAATAGACCCGTAACAACATGCCAATGGTAATGGACTTGAAGCTCGTTGTCGGTATGGTGAGGCTTGTCCTAATCGTCCAATTCGAATATTCCTCTTTCCCTCTAATATTCCCCAGACCTAAAATTTGATTAAAGCCCTATTAACTCTGAGAACTTTATACCTGTTTCGACATCCAAGGTAGAAGAGCAAATTTTGGGAGAAAACCCTGGTACTAGAGTTAGGTGGATTGCGGTTCATGTAGCTATTAGCTACCGTCTTATTTGAGGGAGCTTAATAAACATCTACTGCACCTCCACCACTTTCAACTTGTACAAGCACCCAATACAACAGGCGGTGATACAAGATTAATATTTTTATACGGGTTCTGAAAAAACAGACTAATAATCCTGGATTATCCACAGATGGAGTAACCTTTACGAGGAAGCGAATTTTCAATTCTCATACTACGTACGTTTTAGTTGACCGGAATCCATATGAAATTGACGAAGCCAAACATCAACAACGCTAATTTGAATTCTTGATTGGTACTCTAGGAGCCAGGTTAATAGAACCTGTTGTTATTGTCTATTCTATTAAACGGTCCTGTATGTTTACGCTTTTTAAGAAAGGTGTCACTGAATGTCAGTCGCGGTTTGTCGTTCATACACTATGGTGCTTTTAAGTTAACTTACTTAATACTTTAGCAGCTACGCAATATAACACACAGCTTACAATTAACCAAATTGATAGTAACATTCGTTTTCACGTGACATTAAAAGTCATGGATTTTGCTTCCATCACATTAGGATATCTTCATATGAATATTTTCACACAGTTTAATGAATTCATATGAAATTTGGTTTTTCAAATATAGCACCTGGAAACGTAGTTCAAACGTTTGTTAATTTGGTTAGGCAAATTAGAGATTTCGAAAAAAATTAAAATGGAAAGAATAGAGCAGTGAACTTTGGCTTCGAATATGTATTCAACGAAGGAATAAACTGGGAGTATCGAATAATCTTATTAAGGGACTTGCTTTAGAAGACCTTCTCAATCTATCAAGATATTTGCATATAAACAAAAGCATATTATGTGATCTACTGGAAAAAGTAAAAATTTGCTTACTAGTTTTAAATGACCTCAATAAAAGCTACACACTTTATTTTTATTATAAATCGCGATTATTTTTTAATTTTTAGTTTTCTTCAGTGGCAACAAACAATATTGACTACTTACAGTATAGATCTCGCCCACACACCGAATTCAGTTAGAAACATAATATATATTTTTCTAACAAATTCGATTTAGTGAATATTTCTGACATAGACCTTAAAAATATATATGTTGAACAATCAAGTTTCAGATCACATATTTCTCTTTAACTAACGGTATTGTGAAAACTATTATTCGTGCTAAAGCTCCGCTCAACCCTAGTTTACATCTGCAATGTCCACCAAAGAGCTAAGATCATTCATCAGCAGAATTAATAGCCAAGGCGATTTTTAATTTGTTACTATCGAAATAAATGAAATAGACCTCTGAATTTGGACATCGATATTAAGAAAACGTGTGGGAAAAATTTTAAATTTGGACCATATATAGCCTCACTATTACTCTATCGTGTGCTAATATTTTAGTTAGTTTCGTTATCCCATTTTTCATTATTAATGAAAATGTTGATCATTCCGATCCTATTTTTAAGAATATCATATTTATAACTGTATTATTTTTACAATTTTTTTCTGATTGTTGTTTACGGTTATTTACTACCTGTGTCAGTTTTTTTCTTTTTTTAAAGAACGCAATATTGTGTACTGAAATTTCAGTACACAATAGAGTAATAGTGAGGCTAAATATGGTCCAAATTTCAAATTTGTTCGCCCCTACGTTTTCTTAATATCGATTTTCAAACTTAGGGGTTTATTTCATTTATCTCGATAGTAGTTATCATGAGAGAAGAACAACTATGCTCTCTACAAGTATGCACTGAGTTACTGTTTATAATTAGATATAACACTTTTTAGGTTATATTTCATCTACTGTTAAAATATATTTATTTTTTCCGGCATTAGTTTTTAATTTTCTTATCTGGGTGTCATAAATTCTATGAATAAAAACAGTTTCGCTCTATTTCTCTCTCTCTTTCTTTGAATAGTACAGTATTTTATCCCACAGGTATGGATTATCCTCCCTATAATTAAGAAATCGTATTTTATCATACTTATATCTTCTTCAGTTTTCCCTATTGCTGTTTCGACTTACGCATTCGCAATAACTAACAGCAATAAATACTCCGCTAAAAGCAGTGTTACTACAGTACTAAAATGGTTGTGCATTACATTGTGCTTAGTATTCAGTAAAATATTAACATTAACATAAAATAGTGACATCAAAACCCATGTCACGACAATGCGACTTTTGGTTTTTACGACGTCAAAAGATATGACATTTAAACTGTCAGCATAGTCAGTCACTCAGCAAGCAAATGTTTCGATTGCCCAATCAGCTGATCGGGAATATTGGGCATGTTCTAAAATATGATTACCATGGTCAAGGTCGTTCAGGGATGAAATCGGAGCACCGATAATATACGATAATTTTGATACAAGATCACAATGACTTATAATGATAAAAACAAAAATTAATAAAGAAATCATGACAAAGATTTTTAGGTTTAAATTTGAAAACAAATATTGAAATTGATGAGCTGGAACTATTGAGCTAAACAACGTTATAAAAGTCGTTTAGCGAATTGTTTGACTTGAAAAGTCTGACCGAATTAATCCAATAATTCTGAATGCTGTACGCAGCCTTTAGCTATGGCCGCTGAATGCGCAGTGTCAAGTCCAGGAGGAGCTGCGCAGGAGCATATTCTCTATGTGAACACTGTGTAGCTCACATTGCCTTAGAATGTACAGAAGCTATTCTCCCATCTTCGTCACTTCTGTAATGACCTCTGTTGAAGGACAGTCTACCACTGAAAAACTTAGGCTAAGTTTTTGGCCAGCTTTATTCTGTTCACAGGATCTGTGGAAATTGGAAGATTTTCACAAATCAGGAGACATTGATCTGTGCATCTCAAGTTTTATCGTTGCCTGAGTATCTGATATTAGTTGACCCGAGCGTTAAACTTATTTAAAGGAAGGGTATGAGAGACAAAAAGAGATGTTGATATGGATACTTTTATTGTGACTAGATGGCTGAAAATGTTTGAACAATTACAAACGATATGCAGAGTATAATTGAAGTAAATAGGTACAATAGTTTTAGGTATCACTATACATTCTATTTAGATATCTTATAAATTATTAAGTAACAGTTTCTCTCATTCGACTCTCCACGACATAATATTACATTGCACTTTGCAGCCTTTGTATTAGCGACCTACAAAAATGGCCCTATCTCATTTAATCTGCATTTAAAATTTTCATCTAAATTGAAAACAAAAATAGTAAAACTATAACTATAAAATAAAATCTTTGGACAAATTGAAAATATTTGGCACAATAACAATGGTTATCCTTTTTTTTTGTACTTTATCAAGGTAATGCAAAAAAATTATTAGTTAATATAACTAATACCAGGCCCAACAGAACTTTTTGCACTACCTTAAATTATAGAACTAATTTGAGCAAATATAATAAATGGACGTAAGAAAAAATCATTTATTTAAACTAAAATTATGGCACGATGGAACCGGGAACATTATACCGGGTAATAATTCACCGTAATTAAAAAACTAAGGGGTTTATTCAGTTAAATAATAATTCTACTTTTTTTGATGATGGCCTAGATTCACCCCAGTAACATCATATTTTATCATCTACTATACAAGTCGACATCAAACTACATTTATTTACATTTATGATTTACATACAGTCAGACCAAGATATTGCTATTCATTTTAAATAAAAATATGTTCACATTTTCATTCTTTTTAAGGTTTTTCTTCAGATGATGCACCGAAAGAAGCAAGAAAATTACTTAATTTATACATTAAGCAGTTCTGCAACAAAAGAAAGATCCTGTACTTTTATGTTATTCGTTTTTTGCCACATTGAAAATTAATAATGGATTACATCATAAAGATCAACCAAAGTTTTGCCTAACCAATAGTACCTCACGCGAAGTAGAAATTATTTTTATAATTATACTATAAACACTATAAAACAAGACAAGTTAACGTTACTAAGAGTCAGCTGTTTATGTGATAGAACAGAATTATTTCAAAAAATTAAATTTTCAAATATGAAGAGGAATTCTTTAAACATGTATTATTAGTTAATCATTTTGTTGAGAAAAGTATTGAAAATAAAAATAGTTTCAAAAATAGCAACAAAATGTTATATACTTATACAATAAATATAAAATATTTAAAATTTACTTGAAAAATTATTGAAAACAATTGATAATAGGTTTTATGTTAGGACAGTTTTTCTAACCGGTAATATGTTCCGGACAACTGCCTCATTAAGAGTGTTGGTCAAATATTACAATAGAAAGGGAAGAATTTGAAAATTTGCATATATGCGTGGCAAAACCCATGTTCGTCAATAAAATAACACAAAAATGTTGGAAAAGAAAGTAATTCGATAGAAATAAAACCAAAATTTCGTTTTACCTTTATGGGTTGATTTCATAATCACACTGAAGTTGACTTTAAAACAAAGTTTGTTAATTACAATAGTAACATATTTTGTGACAATACTTTAATCCTATATTAAAAAAAGACATTTTAGTCTATTATGGAAGCAACCCTAAATGGTAGTAAATTTGTTTCAAATGGTTTTTTAAATTATAACAATTATGGGTGGGATATTTTTAACGACGAAGTAAGTAATGAAATAAATATTTTGTCACCATATATTTCTATAAAAGGTAGAAAAACAAAACAAATAGGTCACATTTGATTTTCAGTCCTTTTAATAAGGTTAATAAAAATTATTTACCTTCCCCAAAGAGATAGGTACTTTTGGTATAGATAAACTATATTTATAACGTTTTCGAAAGGTTTATTGATTTATATACTTTTCCTCAATGTGGCAGAAAACCCAATAAAATAAATAATTACAAACAATGTAATTTGTACTCTCAATTTGTTAATCGCTATCTATCATCCAGATTCCATGTAGCTAAAAACACTTAAAAAACTCGAGATAAACTTGTTGATCATATTTTTACAATCAAAATAGTAGAAACCTCGCAGCCATTTTGATAACCTTATCACTATGATTTGATTGGAGATTGGGGTATTTGCTTGTGCGAAATTCCGTTATCTTATCAATCGTCTTGGTCTTCGTGTTTCAACTGGGCCCCTAGGGGCTCATCGTGTTCTCAGCCGGGCCTCTCGCCGACCCCTATGCCACTGCCTGCATACTGGCAAGCGGACAAGCCCGCTGAGCTGGATCTGACTGGGCTAACGCTCGAATAGCCCACGAATCCAGTATGCTGCTTGGCCTTTAACCTAAGGGAGGCTATACTAGACGACATTGCGGTGCAAGGCTCTGTAGCCGCTCTATGGTGATACATAGAGTAAGGGTTAGCCGGGGTGGTATAGGGGCAGGGTTGGGCCGAAACGGCGCCGGGTGTGCTGGTCATCACGGTACCCATGGCGCCTGGAAGCATGGAACTAACTGCACCCGTCATCGAAGCTCCAGCCACCGATGTAGCGGCGTTGAAGCAGTTGACGGGGCTCTGGTGGTGGTTGGAAGGGACGACGGGCCAGAAGGGTTTCGTTCCCAGAGGACTAGGGACTTTGGTGGCCCAGTTATTGTACGTGGAATAGGAATAAAAGCCATCGTCGCTGATAGCGGGCATCAGTCCATTGAATTGGGTTCCAAAACCGGTTTTGAATTCAGCAGCTGCGTTCATGGCGTTCATAGCATTCCGCTCCCGTTTTCTCCATTTTGCTCTTCTGTTTTTGAACCACACCTGGAACAACGAGAAACACGTTAATTCTACTAATAGCTTAAGCTACCATAAAGGTCATCATATAAATATAAAGTCAATTTCGTCAGTTAAACCAATGTGGGTAAAATTTGAGAATATTTTTAATATGTAATACTACTATTTTAAAATTGCACAATTTGGCAAGGTCGAATGTGATCTAATATATGGTAGTCATTAGAATGGAACATTGAATAAAGGAGACAAGAAAAGTGGTCCAAATACAATCTTTAAGTCATAGACAATTCAAAATATAGTTAGTTAGAAACAACTGGAATTCTGTTATTAATTATAACAATAATAATAATATCTTTATTTCCAAAAGACAAGTAAAAGTCGTTCAGCACAAAAAATGAAAAGGTCATCCACAATTTTGGAAATCTCAAAGGGAAGTTCACAACAAGTGTGCTCTACCACTTAACCCTTGGATACCATATATCTAATATAAGCACCGTAGTCAGTATTACATTACAGTAAACACATAAATTACAACAATAATAACAATAACAGCATTAAATAAGTAACATTCCTAAGAAAATAACATTGTCCTAACAAATCTTTTGAATTTTGCAAAACTAAAATATCCTGCACCGAGTGTGAGGCTGTTGTACAACCGGTAAATATTGTATTTATAACCTCTCTCAAAAAAAGACGTTTTATGTTGATGAGGGCTGAGTAAACTTTTGGATCTAATGTTGATATTATTCACATCACTGCGAAATATAAATTTGTTATATAAATAAGGTGGAGTCTTAGTAAGTAAAAGTTTATGAAAAAGAAACCAAGTGAGTAAAGTTTTCTCCGTCTGAACATATCCAACCAGTCAAGTTCATGCAACTTATGCGTGATAAAATTTGAAAATACTAAAAATTAAACGTATACAGGCGCTGAATGAGGTTCCTGCTGTCAAGATCTATAGTACGATCATATTCGATGCAAAGTAATAAATCATTGCCTGTCAAGGGAACCAATGAAGTACGCCTTTAAGGGTTTTACAAATTGAATAATTTCTTTATACATTATGAAGGGACGAGGGGATCAGTTCAGGTCTGGCACCCTTGTTGCTACAAAAATTCCTTTATTCTCATAAAGTATTTATTTTAAATGTAATTTATTATAAATCCAATTTGTTTCCTAAATTCCACATATGTACTACATTTTACCTCTGTACGCGCCACTGTTGTTTACTTGTTTTTTGGAAGCGCTCTCTAATTGGCAGCAAAGCTCGCCAGGTTAGTATTTGACGTATAACCGACCAGTTCGTACACTCGATGCACCTGGGCGACTACAGCTACTACCAGACACAGTGCGTATGCAGCGGTATTTCAGATTTTACATTGAATTTCATTTTAAATTTGAAATGATTTATCTTACGCCTCCTAAAAATGATGACACGATTTTCCTTTGATAAAAGGCCGACAATTTTTTGCTCTACTTTGCATCGTATACGATCCTACTATAGGCAATGTCAGGGGCAAAAAATGAAAACTGGAATAATATCAATGTCTCGCAAAGCATTTCCTTAGTATTTAAGTTTAGATATTTACGATGGGGATACAGAATCCGTAATCCTAGGTATGCTCGTTGGGTCATTGTTTTAACTTGCTCCCTGAATCTTAAGTTGGAATATAAGGTTAAATCTAAATTTTTTGCACTCTTAGAAAATTCAAGCAAATGCCCATTTATATTAATCTTAAAAGGTTTTAGACTTCTTACCGAATAAAAGTAAGGCTGTTTTAGACGGATTTAGACTAAGAGAATGCTGTAAGGAAATATCAAATATTGTATTTAATTCATCATTTACCTTATGCATAGCTGATTGATAATCTTTAGGATAAAGCGAGTAATATAATTGAGTGTCGTTAGCTTACTTGTGAATGGAGCAATATTTAACAAATTTTGAAAATTGTGATGTATAAATTGTAAACAACAAAGGACCTAAGATGGAACCCTGGGGGGCTCCTTTGCAGATAGGTCTAGGTTAAGATAGGTTTTCAGAGATTCTCACAAACTGTGATGTGTTATTAAGGTATGAATATAGCAACTCAATGCTATCATGCTCAAAACCACATGATTTTAAAATTGCGATTAAAACATCATGATTTATCCTGTCAAATGCCTTGCTGTAGTCAAGTAAAGTGTATATATTCAGTAGCGTCCACAATATCATCAATAATGTGCATTAGCGCTGTAATTTTCTAAGTATTCACGAATTTCAATTTCAATTATCTTTTCCGCAAATTTCGACAATCCTGGTAAAATACTAATAGGGTGTAAATCGGAAAAAGACTTAGGATCACCTTTCTTAGGAATTGGCGTCATATTGTTTGTGATAATAATTTCATAAAAAACAGATTTTCTATCAAACAAAAAGGGTGAAGTTGTTGGGTAATTTCCTTAACGCATCCCTTAAAATAAAAATTCCAATTAGGAATAAACCTGGCGACAAACTTTCAAATCACATAAGAACATGAACAACTGATTATACAGGGTGTCACCTAATTTTTTCCACATAAAAAATGTATACCTATCAAAAATCAACATTATGCTCGGTTATGAAGATAATACAGAAAATATTTATTAACATACCCCATAATTTTTGGATTCTAAGGTTCTATATATTATACCCTTGAAGTATGTAACATTCGTTAGGTGACACCCTGTAAATAGTACGTGTCTATTTATCATATGTATTTTTGCTGATTACACTTCTATAGAACAGCCATATTCAACCCTTTTGTGGGTTTGGGGTTTACACAACATTATGGGTTTTATGAACTCCTTGGTTTTTCTTAGTGCATTTTAATAAAAGTTTGCTTTTAAAATATTGTTTTTACTTTTTTATTTTTCATTTATATATTTAAGGCTACGAAGACGCATTGTTTTGATTTAAATATATGTTATAGTTTAACGGATAAAAAAATGTGTTCATGTATTCAGCAAGAAATTACATGAACTACCCCCACTATATCTTTTAAATATGTTCGGGGCGCCCTGTATAAACATGGAATGATTCCAAGGTCTTGAGTTATTGACTGCCGCTGCCGATTTTGCATACTAACTACCAACGTATAAAAAATATTAAAACGTCATGGGAACAAGGGCCGGAAAGCGGAATGAAATTTTCCGCTGTAACAACTCAATCAGCGCGTAAAAACATAACCGGCGTATTTGGAAAATTACTTTTTAATGTGCGCAACGGCACGCGTTCGCGGCCCTCCTAACAATTCAAAGCGCGTTAATCGTATTAGCCATGCCACACATTCTCACGCCTCATCTACCGGCGATTATGTCAGCTTCCCTTCTCAGTATCATTACTTATTTCATTCGGCTGCCGCTGGCCAGGGAAGTACGCAACTATCTTTCAAATACATTCAAGTATTTATAATTTTTTCTCTTATTTTCAGTCACAGGTGAAATATTGCTTGCTAATTTAGGAACACCCATTCCCATTGAATTTTATTTATTTCACAATTAATTTAAAAAAAATCAAATTAGACGTTGAAAATAATATTTCAAAAAACTCATTCCTATTTTAACAATAATTTGCCTAAATTAATTACAATTTGGATTGTCTCTTTGCTGAAATCCTTAATTCATTAATAATATTTATGACATTTTAGGTATGCTCATATTGGCCATCCCTTCAAATAATTTTGGATTATCTACTTTATTTATTGAATTGAATCATAAAAGGTCCAATTTAACTGATAATTATGTTTTACCTACATGCAGCAGAATGGACAACCACGATATAAGTTATACCACAATCCTATCAGAATTTTATATTAACGATGGGATGTTATGTTCCACCTTGCATACGTCAAAATAATTAAAAAGTCTATTTGGTAATTTCAAGTTACAAACTACAAGTTATAACAGACACTAGGAGCAGAACCAAAAGACATCATTCTAGCTTTGAATTCATATGCTCAGCAATCTCAGTAGGTGGAAGAAATATTTTTACTTATAGATTTTTTAGCTAATTATTACGTTTTATTATTCGCAGTACTCAAAAACTAAATTAGAAATGAATAAGTGGAACATCAGGTTGCGGTTTTTTTTTTGGCGTACTTACATTTATATTTGATGCTGACAATTTATTTTCATGTAAATATTTTCAGAAACGTGACCACCACTATACATCCTAGTTCTGAATTATTAAAATATTCTAATGATTAGGCTCATCTTTTTTACATCACCATAATTCAAAGAACATAGCATCTGAATAACTCAGAAATTATCTATCGGGGCTCTTATTATTGCGTTACAACATTTTTGTATAACTTAAAATAATCTTAATGGTAAAATCATGAAGACATAAAATTACATTAATATAGACTATACGCTGACTTCTTGCAGTCCATCAAAATCTTTCAATTACGTTTTAAATGTATACAAGGTGTCCTCCAAAATGAAGAAGACTTTTCAAAAATAGGTATTTCTATTGAGGCCATCTATTGTCAATTACATGCGTCGGAAAGGTAAATCTTTCACTGACGTACTGCCAAAATGAGCATCGATAATATTAAGTTTTGTTTTAAACTTGGTAAAACTTTTGCCGAAACTTTTCAATTGATGAACCAAGTGATGATTGTTTATGCCGTGGCAGAGTTCATAAGTGGTACACTTGGTTTAAAAACGGTTGTGATGATATAAATGATGAGCAACATGTTGGCCAACTGAAATCCGTGATCACCGCAAATTATATCAAAACTATGCGTGAATTCATCAAAGATCAACCAAAATCTTCATTGAAATTCATGGAATTGGAATTGAGTATTTTAAAAACATTAATTTATCGCATTTTGGACGAACATTTGGCTACAGAAAAGTGTGTGCACGCTTTGTTCCGTACTAGTTGACTGACGATCAAAAATTGCTCATAATTCGACATTTGAAAGATATCATCAAGGAGGACACAAAGGACAAACACTTGCTTTACATAATTGTGTACTGATGATGAAATCTAGTGTTTTCAATATGACCTGGAAACCAAGCACCAAAGTGCCGAGTGGAAGACGCCAGACGAACCAAAACCAAAAAATCTCGTTTGGTCAAAAATAATGACAATGTTGACTTGATTTTACGATTCCAAGGGCATTGACCATAAAGAGTTCATTCCACCGATCCAAACCATTAATTCAGAATTCTATCTTGCGTTTTGAAGAGTTTGGTGCATCATATTCACCGTATTCACCGAGAAAATTGGCGTTTGTTGCATGATAATGCGCGTTCTCATTGATCGACACTTGTGACCGATTTTTCGACTAAAAGCTTTTTCGAAAGAATGCATTTGCCGATGAAAGGAAAGCGTTTTGTGGACGTAGAAGCTATCCAAAAGGCTTTTACAGACATCCTGAAGGACATTCCGGTCGACAATCTAAAACATTAATTCGACATACTTTTAGAATCACTGTATTGAGTCGGTAAAGGACTATTTCGAATAAAATAAATTGGTCTTGCCAAAAAAACTTTGTTGTTCTTATTTTTTTAAAGTTCTGTTTACTTTAAGTTGCAAAACTTTTGAAAAGTCAAACTCGTAAAATTACACATTGTCACAATAAGTTGTGGCATACACATCACTTCCAGCAGCTTTAATGAATAATTTTTCAGGATTTCGACATTTTTTTCAATATACTTAAAAAAATAAGTAAAATTATTGCAAGTGCTCAGTAGGTATCCAGTAAAAATTTAAATAAAAATGGTTACAAATTAACGTAAAAAAGTTATTAATGCCATTCTCATAATAATTTTTCTGAAAAAACACACAAATCTGAAAAAACTGGTTGAATGTGTTATGGAATAAGTTGTGACCCTTATGGACGGCCCTGGCTGAAACGACAGGGTCGCAAAACGTAACGTATGTGTTTGGGTATAATATGTGAGAAGTAATCATTCTAGGAGAAATAGAGTAATCAAGGGTGGCGGGGTCGTTTATTTGCCATTTGGTCATGTTTGCCGTGATTGAACGGTCAAGCGTACCACCCAATGAGCCGCACTTAACAGAATATAAATTAAGATATTTGTCATGCTAGTTGCGGTCCCTATAATATATCGTCCTTCGAAATCGGGAAATTAATGAGATGACACCATACATTTTGTTTCACTAAATTGTTTTAAATTTTATATAGGTGTCGTTGGAAGTTAATCTAAATAACCATTAAACAAAGTGTTTTAATAGTAGTTAAGAAAAAATAGTGCATTCTGTATAATCAATAAAGCAATACTATCATCAATTTAATGGTACTTTATACAGGACTTCCTTAATTTCTGTATCAAGTGAAAAGTAACTCAAAAAAAAAAATGCCAATTATAACTCCTTACTACTTTGAGGATGACCTGTTGAGAAATAGTTATGAATTAAAATTCACCTTGTTTAAAATAAAAAGCAGATTCTGTAAATTTATATCAAAATTATTTATTACTAATAGGAATTGACATACTTCAAAGAAATACAATGTTGTTTGGTAATTCACGTTATTTTTAATAAAAATTTTATTTCAACGCTCCAGTTTCTGACCTCATACCTTATTTGAAAGCATTTTTTTGGAAGAAGTTTAAATTTGATATTAATCAACGGTGGACCTGGTAAAAATTTTGGTTAATATTATTTTATGAAAAATGCTAACTCCACTACGTTTGCTGTTTATGTACATTTTTAGTGCTTTATCTTCTTCCGAATTCCTTAGTATTTTCTTATTGGAGACTTACGATATTTTATCACAGTATCAGTATCACAAGGAAAAACGAATTGTAGCAGCAATACCTTGCGATGATTTTCTTTAATAATTTCAATTTATGAATTTGTTTCAATCTGAGTCCATTTTCCTTGCAGGAGGCAAAATATCTAATTAAATAAAGAAAAAAAAAACTAAGATATAACGTTAATAAATATATAATTTTTCTCTTTCTCTTTTATTAAGTTTGCTTTAATTATAAAAAATACGTACCCAAATTTTGTAATTCCTCTGCAATATTCGAGTAACACTTTTGTTTTCACATTCTGTACTAAAAAGTAAAATACTAGAGCAATTTACTATTATAAGTAAAAATTTTAAATAAGGTAAGGTAAGGTAAGGTAAGGTAAGGTAAGGTAAGGTAAGGTAAGGTAAGGTAAGGTAAGGTAAGGTAAGGTAAGGTAAGGTAAGGTAAGGTAAGGTAAGGTAAGGTAAGGTAAGGTAAGGTAAGGTAAGGTAAGGTAAGGTAAGGTAAGGCAAGGAAAGGAAAGGCAAGGCAAGGTAATAAGGTAATGCAAGGTAATAAGGTGAGGTCATAAAAATTTAAAATAAGGTAACTTGCCTAAATATTGGAACTCACTAAAAAATAATACCCAATACGTTTATAAGAAAATAATGGTAATGTTTTCTGTATTCAAAAGGCTTACTGACATTTAAAGAAAATAATGGAACTGTTCCCATTATGAACTAAAGTTCTTTATATAGGTGCACTCTCAATATGGTCATATCTAATTCCTTATGATAACAAACCCATCCATTCTCATATTTAAACCACATGATACAAAATCTGAAATATTTTTAAAATTTATCCTGAATTATGTGGTCCCAATGTGTACACTACTTACATTTCATAGTAAAAAGATTTTTATTAGACGAAAATTGTTATAATTTGAACAAAAAGAACTAGGAAATTTATAGAGATATCTTGTTACTAGTATGTGACAATATATTACAGAATTACAAATGCATATCTGGTAGTTTTAAAAACATCATTTGTAATTGAGACCAATTATTCAATTAGGTACTACATACATATGAACGACGTGAATTGTTTCTATATTATTCTTCTAAATTTATAAATTTAGTTTTATCTAACTAGAAATATCTTACATAAAGAAAGTAAATAATTCAACACAATACTCTCTAGATTCATAGCGCAGAAAATAACTTTCTCAAATTCTATCTATTTTCATTTGTTAAAACTTTTGTTGATTGAAAGTCAACTAAAATGATTATTGTGTAGTATTATTTACTTTTTAAGTGTGCGGTGTATTTCTGGTTGGGCAAAATTAATTTTATAAATCAACCCTTTCGGTGCCGCGGATTTATGTTTCAAATAATTTTCTTTTCAATGTGTAGATTAAATGAAAAACCCAAAAATACACAATTGCTGCTGATAACATACTTATGTTAATTAATTAACAGCATTAATGTAAAAATCATTAAGGAAAATGGTAATTCTCTAAAAAGATATGTTATATTTAATTGTTCAACTATATATTCAACTTCCATTTAAATAAATAAAAATCTAAAATACTTATTTCCTCTTTGTTTTTCGATTATTTTAATTGAGATATAAGCACAAATTCACTTACTGCATTAGCGCAATAAACTTAACTTAGAATGTGTTAGCTACGGATTGTGTATTTGGTTGTCAGGAAAATAGTAATCTTTCAGTAAATCCAAATTCTTGTTTCTGCCTATGATAAAAGTATGTGACGAAAGAAAACGTGGTTGTGCAAAAAGAAATTAAACGCGAAAGTAGAAAAAGTACCTAATAATGTAATAAATAAATAACAAGATAAAATAAATTCTAATTTACAATTTTAGATTAAAGCCAAGGTACACGCCACAGCTCCTTCGGAAATAAACCTTCGTTCCGCTGATATAAAACGGCAAACTCTCGAGCAGTCTTTTGTTTTGCAGATATATGGATCCTACTCGGTAAATTGGTCCTTATAAAAAGACCTACCATTTTCGCCGTCATCTTCTATTACGCCCGTCTTCCATCTGCAGCGGGGTCGGTCCCGGGGGTAGTTCGCCCCCGCCGGTGGCCAACGACCCATCTAATTGCGGCGGCGGAATGAAGATCGACGAGGCGCGCTATTGGCCGCGACGGCGCGAAGTTATGTCGGGGGAAGCGTTGGAACGGATGCGGCGAACAAGCCGGGGGGGGACAACCCTGTTTCTCTTATTTCACGAAAGGAAACGGATAATTGTACACTGGGTGTTCGAACTGCTTCTCAAATGGGCCGGGAATTAAATTCCGTTCTGCTGTTCTACTCCGATCAAGGTGAAAGGAAGTACAACGGAAGGGAATTTAAATGTGATTTTATAATGAACAAATTTGCCCTTTCAGCTTATTATATGAAAATGTCTCGTTCTTGTCTCTGACTCCCATGCTGCAACTTAAGATTTACCTATTTAAACAATGACCATATAAATGGAAAATGACTATTTAAATCTCAATTACGAAGTGATTAACAAAATAAAAATTTTTTCCAAGTGCCACAATAACCATCCTCTCAGTCTAACATAGTGTTATGTTATGTAACATACATAAGTATACAGCTAGAATTGGTTAAGTTAAGCCTAGTCCAGACCTACAAACAATTTGCACACAAAAATGTTTTTAAAACACATGCCCCTAAACAAAACCAAATGTTAATGAGATGTTTTTAGTTGCCCCTGAACAATTTTCAGGGCAGAAGTAGTCGTTCACATCAGAAAATGTTATTCATTTAAAAAAATATATTCCAAAGGAAAGTAAATTAAAGACGTTGGAGGATGATATTTTTCAAGATGAAGTGCAATAGAAAATCTTTTGAGAAACTGGAAAATAGGTGATGCTTGATTCTGACATTATTTTAGAATGAAATTTTAATTGTACAGATCGGTCTATTTATGTCCACACGCAATATTAAATTTAGAATTGCAATACTCTAAATTGGCGGATGTTTGCCAACACTAGTTGTTTGGGAGCAGATTGCATTTAGGACTTTAGTTTTCCTCGATGTAAAGCAAAAATCTCGAACGCATTTTTTACACAAATTTTTTAAACAATTTTTGTGCATGTTTGCGCGCAAAAGTTTGTAGATCTAGGCTAGATTTTAGCATTAGCTATTACAAAGTGGCATATACAGGGTCGGAAAATCCACATGGTTCATCGGCCGTTACGTGAGAGCGATAAAGAAAGTCATAGAAATCCGTGCGATAGAGAAGGATGGCTATAATGAAGGCGTCTAATAGTCACCGCCCATTTCGCCCTTCCATAAATAAGATCCACTTCTTATCGCACGGATTTCTATGACTTACTTTATCGCTCTCACGTAACGGCCGATGAACCATGCGGACTTTCCGACCCTGTATATATAGCAATAATGAAGTTGTTTGTAGTAGTTAATCTACGGCGAATGCAAGCAAAACTATGGAGAGGCATCGTACGTTACGCACAACATACAACAAGTATTAAATAATTACAAAAACATCGCGAAAGACATAGTATAATCTAGACCATTCCTTGTATTACATGCAAAGGAGGACATTTTAACATTTCAAAGAAAACCACAATTTTAGGGTTTATTTAATTTTATCAATATGTTGAAACTGAAAGTGTACACATCATCGTGGGTACATTAAATATAAAATAAAAAAAAACAAATCGTTAAATTTCAAAATTAAGTATGGAAATTTGAAATCAAATGGATGCGGCACTAAGTTAACCTCTAAACAAGTAAAAAAAAATTGACAATAATTGGGACTCAAAAGGGACGTAAATACCGATAATTCTTATAAACAGCAAAACTGACTATCAGATAAAGCTTCCCGAATCTCAAGATCTTTTAGAAAATTACTAATTTGTCTATTGTTGAGGTTTCATGAAAAAGCACAGTCGACTTCAATATCAAAATTATGTTTTTTTTTTAATTTTAAATGTCCACCAAAAATAGAAGATTATCTTTTCATGCGTTCAGCATAGCGTATTTCTAAATTTCATATATACCACTTTGTTTACGTTTGAGACAGTGTACCAATAAAACGAAGTGCAAAATATTTTGTCACGTATATTTCGATTTATTTATGCAGTATTTAAATTGTATTTATTAACAACAATTTTTAAAATTAATATGTATATTTAAGAGTGTTAATTTCTTTATATTTGTTTATAGTTAATTTTGCAGATTGTTGATAAATCTAAAATGGGTATCAAGCAAATTTCACACCAGCAGGACAAATTGGTTTCTATTACTTTACGAAAAGTAAAGGCTAATTGCAAACTGAGTGTACGAACTGTCTGAAATAGGATGAAAATTAAACCAGTTTATGTGATCTACTTCGATCAAGGTAAAAGAAAAATGAACAAAAGAGGAAATAAACTAACGCGATTTTGCCATTTCAAATAAAACACCTTAAATAATATAGTACTTATATATTATTTGTCTTTATTGAATGGGTTATACACATTTTACTGTTCCTCATGTTTTATTTTTGGAGAAATTATTTTGAATAGCCTTGAGAAAGTCACAATAGAGTGTCGAAACGTCAGCAATTTTAAGAAAAGAGTGAGGTTGTACATTCATTGCCCCAAGCGCGTCAATTTCTTTACAGTTTAAACTAAAACTAGTTAATGATGTATGACTCCAATGTAACAATACATTTCAAAACTGCCAAACTTTGTCAAATTTTCTAGCAATATTTAACTTTATTATAATACCGACACTTAAATCTAACAGTTTCAATAAAGTTTATTCATCCATCCTAATACGAAATCATCGGGATAATTATTCAGCGACAGCGTATTCCTCAGATTATCAATTTTAACCCATTTTCTTTTTGGAAACGACTATGGGCATGATGTTATTAATATAAATATCTGCCATGTATAAATCATGTCTTTCTTTTGTGTATTCTTTGCATAACTATGTTTCTACTTTCTGTCGTTCATTGCCATGTAATTGTAAAATCTTATAATACATTTAACTTTTTAGAATACACATGTGCTATGGCTGAGAGGAAGTAGTAGTTCTGCTGGACTTTATCGGATATTCTAAGATGAGAGAAATGTTGTTCTTAAGTATATGTGTCTTTTTATCATTAAACAAGCAGTGCCAGAGAATATCTGTGGAATCCTCGTTTTCGTGTACCCATAACCTGTACCAATTCCAATAGCATTGTCCAATTCATTTAAGAAACTCTCATTGGCCTGTTAAAAGTCTCTAAAATTGTTTCTGCTTAGAATGATGATATTCCAATTTGTGTCAGTGCGTGGTCCGTGGTATTATAACTTAATGTTAGTACAAAAAGATAGTTTGTTTTCTGTAGAAAGTCTGCTTGTTTAAAACAAAATATAATGTTGTGTTGGCTTTCATTCTTTTAACTGAATCTATTCGTATTCATCAATCCTCAGTATTTATAAATATTTAAATTATTGGGCTTATGCTTAATTTTATGTTAATGTTCTCTCTGATGTTTTCATTATTACTAATATTACCCAATAAAATTACTATTTTCTATCTTTGTCTTAATTTTTTCTTCAGTGTCTATTACTATCTCATATTCTTTTGCCTCTATTAATCCTGCCCAAAGAACAATACTGCATCAAAATCTGCGATCACAGCATCCGGACTGCAACTAACACTTTTTTAATTAAATCCAGCCTCAACGTGTAAATACACGTGCCAGATCGGAATTAAATCAGTGTAATATCGTTTCCCTCTTGACAGCAGTGGTAAATCAGCATGTAAAGTGATTTACGAGGTACTGCTAAGCCCAATGACTGTATAAACGGCGTAATGCATGCGGCCGGGCTCTCGCCCCGTCCACGGCGGTGTCCGTCCAGTTATTGCTCGTCGCGGGGTGCCGCAATATATGAGCCACCCCGGCGAGCCCGCCCGTGCATGTATGACTTGTTAATCAGCCTAAATAAAGGCCTCCGTTAGGTTATGTTGCAACCCCTTAACGGTCTTGCTTCGTTTATTAAATTACCGTTTGATTTGATGTTTCAGTATTTTGTAACATTGTCTAAAGGCATCAGGCCTGGAGAAATACCGACCACGCAGAATTGTAGGCAACATTCTAATCTATGAAAATTATTGCAATATTGTCTTGGTTTGTTTTGTCGAAATGAAAAGGCTTCATTTGATATTAGCAAAACAGATTTCCTCAGCATAAGCAACATTTCAACAGATTTATCAACATTTACGAGTTACTGACGCATGAAGAAGAGTCATAGAGAGAGAGAGAGAGAGAGAGATAGAGAGAGAGAAAGAGATATAAAGGGAATCATGAAAACATGGATGCTGTAATTTTGAACTAAGCTAAAGAAAACCCAAGTCTAAGACTTTAAAACATGAACCACAACAATTACGTAGCAGTTTGGCGAATTCTTAACAAAAATGTTCATCCCTACCATTTTCAAAGAGTTCACCTATGTATTTTAACATTCAAACTCTTAAAGTTTTTTTAAACTGACGGAAATCACCCCCAAAACCTAAAAAGCAGCTACCTTTAATAGACATTTTGGAGCACAGCTCAGGAACGAATCAACACACCATATTTTGAATATTAAAAGACTCGATCAATTCTCGCAACCCTTCGGCTTTAGGTGAACATTAGAAAACCAACCCTAAAATCTAAAATTCAACTAAACTTCTACAGTTGGTTAATTCAAGTCAAATACTCAACTACAAGACAACCACAGACACTGCCCACTCAACGATCCACTCAATCCCTTAAGTACAAAATTAGTCCAGTAACTCTGTAGTTCTTAACGGATACTAAAAACTTGTCACTTCTCGAAGTTTCAAAATCTGCTACAGCTTTACATTTGGGGACTTTTTCTTTGGATCCTACAAACAAGTCTATCTACAATCTCCAAAGACAGCTGCGATTGCGTGGAGGAAAGCGATTCGGTTATAAAACTACTCCTAAAAGCTGCTGTAAATCAATACAGTCGATTTTAGTGACTCTTCTTCAATAATTACTGTTGGATGTTAAAAAGAGACATAAGCACGAGAGAAAGAATTATTCGAAGATAAAAAAAACGGTACAAAAAGAATTGATAAAAACAATGTATTGATTAGCTTTTCCGTGCAATTTTCCAATTTTCTCGAGTCAATCATATTAAAAGATAAAACCACTAAATATAAAGTTGTATCAGGTGGTTAAGTTTTAGTGAAGATTTTTTACAATTAAAAAAAATTAACACTGGTGGAGCATTTCCTGTACCATATCCGGTTCCTGAAGGTTCAAAGACACATAGTGGTAAGGATTTCTCTGAGTAATAGACAACTTTTTTATTTATACTTGTGTATCGACCTAAGCAATAGCATGTGGAGTTCTCTATATACTATTTTCACAAATAAAGCAAATACTTATTCACTGATATTTTCGTTAACGTAATTGTCTTGTCTGGTCCGAACCAAATTCAACCAAGTCATGGAAGGTTGTTACCAATAAGAATTTTCTTAAAATAAGTTATGAATCTTATAGCTCATTTTATTCTACCTCAGTCTTTCAAAACTAATTAAATTCCCCTCTTCTATATGACGTAAGTACCTTTAAATTTTTGTCAATAAATGTGATTTACATACGAAGTAAATACTTAGATATGACATTTCGCAGTAAGTGGAGACCCAATACATTGGCCTGTTCGGTCTCCAGACCTAAATCCACTTAATTATGTTGTTATTATTACTATGTTTGAGAAGAAAATGTTTCATGCTCGCTATTAAACAGAATTCAAGATGGATACGTCAAGATTCCACAAAAAACAGCAATCTTTGAATTTTGTCTATGAAAAGGAAAGGGATGTAGAATCAATGTAAGACGTTTTAAATAACCTCTATAAGGTTAATATTTGCTAATTTTACTATTATTAATAATAATAATAATAATAACCAGACATAAAGTACACCTTCAAGTATGTCCGAATGCAAAAGTAATTACTTGCAAATAGGAAATAAGGGCGCAATCCCCCCTTATCTGTAAACTTGAAAAATAATACCTTACTACTCCTAAACGGCATTAGATTGGAAGAAACTAGTTAACTGGAGATTAGAGTACTTTTTCTAGAATCTAATTACTTGCAAAAAAGAAATACGGCCACAATCTACTCTTCCACATGAAAAATACGCCTTTAAAATATAATTCCTTACTGCTTCTGTTCCGTCCTTATTTATTAATTCTAGTTTTTTTTATTTTCTATAATTAAATATTTTAATTTAAATAATTACTTGTTATAATAATTACCGCTGAATATAAATATGTCTAGTAAGCCTAAACATTGAAAACCGTGTTTATTTTTTGTACTTTTTTATTGTACTATCAATGAGATAGTTCTGGGCAACATATACCGGAGTCTTTGAGAAAAACCATGGGTGTATTGGTGTACCATAATCGTTCGCTCGTCACCGTAAATTAAAGAAAATACTAATATTAACAATTTTACGTTCGCTGTGAAAATCCTCATCTTAGCCGTTTTACAACGTTTGGTATGTTCTCCACGTGTTTGTATCCGCTGGATGCCATATATCTGAGAGGCGCCCCTTCTGGAAAGAAAAATTATGCAATATACAGGATGTTTCTTAATAACGTGTTAATATTTAGGGTTATTCTTGGTTTCATTTTAAGAAAAATACTTCATATGAGCATATGTCCTAAAGTCTTAACTNTGATAACAAAGCTGGCCAATATACTACATCACAATATGCTAAATGTGAGAGAATGAGGGAGTCACATAATTTAATTTTAATAGATTTATCTAACACGTCTTTACTTAGATAAAGCATTTTTTGGATACAGTATGACTTTTTTGTTAAATAAGTCACATGATTATCAAACCGCAGTCTATCATCAATTCGTAAGCCTAAACTCTTAACTTGTTTTACAAACGTTAATAATTTATTACACAAAATAATATTGAAATTGAGGTAATTTATAATACTTTCAGATTTATTTCCAAACATTATCATTTCGGTTTTATTTTCATTCAATAATAGATTGTGTGCTCGTGCGACCATTGTTATTGAATTTAAATCTTCATTGATATATTCTGAAGCTAAAGGTATATTAGATAAGTGAAAAGAAAAATATAGTTGAGTATCATCAGCGTACTGATGCATTTTACAATGTTTCAAATATGAGGCGAAGTCAGCAGTATATATAGAAAATAAAATCGGTCCAAGTATACTACCTTGAGGCAGGCCCTTATTGAGTATTTTATAAGATGAAATTTTATTATTTAGAAAAACCCTCTGGCGTCTACCATAAAGATAATTTTGAAAAAATGAAATAGCAACTGGATTAAGACCAAAATATTTAAGTTTTTGTAGAAGAATTTTATGATTTAATGTGTCAAATGTTTTGCTGAAGTCGAGCAAAATTAGACATGTGTTTAAGTTAGTATCATTAGCGGAATAAATTTCATCAGTTATAACAATATAACTTAACTTAGAATAAGATTTTGTAAAGCATTTTACTGCATATTTGTGATACTTTCAATTCGTATAGGAAGCTAAAGTACTGTGAAATTATCATTCATAAATATTTCACATAAATGTTCTAAATCTAATATTACTAAAGCAGAAAAATCGCATCAGAATTTATACCCGCTAATAAACTTCTCCAATGCAGCTCTACATCCAGCCTATAACAGCTAAATCGTACTTTGAAACAATTCCGTGTTCGGCATAGCGTATGAAGTAACCGCACTTCATTAAAAATAAATTCCGGCGAAGAGAGTGGAGGCCGTTAACGGAGGCCTCGGATCTACTAGGATTTCCCGGATCTACCGAGTAACGCCCGGAGGCCCGGAGTATCGCGTTCGGCTCTAAGATGTGCTTCTCCTAATATGCCCGCTGCTCTTTGCTACAAATCAGCTGTACGGGTCTGCAGGCGGAAATTTATTTATTAGTCACATACATTATGGACAGTAAAAGTGTAATAGTTATTTATTGCTCTTACTCTTTGTTTTACCACATATGTAACATGTGCATAAGGGAATGGCCGAAGTTCTATATAGTTCTATAAGTAATATTTACTTTGAACCAAGAGGAAGATTCTATTTGAGCTAGATTAACTCCAAAAATTGGAAAATTGAAAAAAAAATTTTTTTATAAAAAAAACTAATGCGTAATAAGATATTTTTTTAAGTAATACTTACTTTGAACCAAGAGAAAGATTCTATTTGAGCTAGATTAACTCCTAAAATTGGAAAATCGAATTAAAAACTTTTTTAGAAAAAAAACTAATACGTAATAAAATTNACAATATATATATATATATATATCGATTTTCTAATACCTTTCATTTCATACAGGAATTTTCTTTATTAAGATCAATTTTTTTGAGCAGTATTTGTAAAACTCTGTGTAGAACCAACATATCACATCATATTGAGCAGTTTTATGTTAGTTTCTAACAAAATGTAGCTTCACAGGGCGATAAAAAACAGTCAGTTGGAAATAAAAATAAAATTTTCATCCCAGGTTTATTATAACAAAATATATCTGGAAAATATTTTAATAAATATTTTATTCCAATTCTCTTTACATTTTTCATTTTTTCTCAATTTTTCCAATTTGTCGCTTAAAAAATGGAAATGGAATGGAGTTTTTTCCAATTTTTTAAATTTTTCTTCTTTTACCGAATTGTCCAATAATTATTTATAGTCACAATTGAATATTATAGTTATATTTGCGTATAATTTGAAAATATAAACTGAATCTGGCTCTAGATGATTTCTTTGCCTAAAAAAATCGCTCTAATATTTGATACAATTCAACTAAATATAGAAAAAAGTGTATTTATTGTAGCTTTGTATTGTATTGTATTTTTTTGAATAATTGCATTATTTAGTAATCAAAACACAAAAATATAGCTTTGATTTTATTTATTTACTAAAAAAAGTAGTTATATATACAGAGCCTTGATAAATGTTTACAAGCCACCGAGCTTTAGACCAGGGGGGGATCTGTTTTGAGGTGGATGTGGGAGGGCGCAAGCTAATTTTTTCTGGATTACATTCAGTACAATTCACATAATAAAAGTGTAGATCCCTAGATCTGGGAGAGGTCCGAAACATTTTCAAAATTGCAAAAATGTTTAAAACATATTTAAAAATACATACCTATTTTTGAAAAATCTAAATTGCAAATTGGTAAATGCAATCTAATTGTTTAAAAATAAAAAAGAGTTTAAAAATTTACTGTGTCCCTCCTAATCAACCGATTTCAATTTTTCAAAAACCATTTGAAAGGTTGAGCGGTCTTTTCCATGTGAAAAAGAAAAAATTTGTAAGTATCTAGATGCTTTATTTGAGGTTGTGCAGCATTTTGAATATTCGAAAAAATTTTTCAAAAAATTATTTTGCGAAAACTATCCGACCGATTTTAATGGAATTTGGTGGGTTTTTCTATTGTACTCTAAAGTTTTTTTTATTAAAATTAGAATGGCCTCGGAGCAATTAAAATATTTTTAAAAAATTATCCAAGAAACTTGATTATTTTGCCTTTTTTTCATCAGTTATTGCTATTTTGCAACATCGATAATAAATTTAAACATTTTTAACTTGCAGTATATTGTGCAAAATTCAATCTAAAACTTTTTTCGTTTTCAATATTCTTCCAAAATGCATAGGTTCCAAGATATAAGTAAAAAACTCAAATAAAATAGGTATTTTTTAAAATGTTTTAAACATTTTTGCAATTTTGAATATGATTCGGACCTCGCCCAGATCTAGGGATATACACTTTTATTATGTGAGTTGTACTGAAGGTATTTCAGCAAAAATTAGCTTGCCCCCTCTTACAACCAAGAAGTGGGATATTTCGACAGATCCGCCCTGGTTTCCTTACGTCTACGCTCGAAATAATGCGATTGGTCGAACAGAATATTATTACGCCAAGCACAGCCGTTGAAATAGAATATTGTGTTTTAATGTACTCTTGATCTTACTCTTTCAATCCTACCGACATTTATTTATCAACGCGAAGGAAATAAAATTACTTTTCCAAAAAAACTTACTAGCCACGTGGCTTGTAATCATTTATAAAGGATCTGTATTGTCCCAAGAAGTTAATACGCCAGTTCTAGAACGTGGAAGTTGGGCTTGCCAGCAGGAGTTCAATCCCATTGAACATGCTTGGGATATGTATAGAAGGCAATTAAGAAATCATCTGACTTGGCCTAATAATATAGAGGACATGGAACATTCTGAAATATGGAATGAATTTACATTTAAACATTCTTTTTGAGCATGAACCATGGATGGGAGAATGTATGTCGAAAATAAGATACACTAGTTAATTGAAAGTGTTGTTTACTGCATATAAAGTTTTCAAGTTTGCGGGTTTTATATTTGTTTTTTAATAATGTTAATCAAAAGGTATTATTGATATAAATAATTATATGTAGTATAAAGTTTTAATTTGTTATTTATAACATTTACTAAAATTATTTTAGTGGTACGTTAATTTCTTGGGTTAGTACATGTAACGATGCAGCATTCAGTTGTCTAATTTTAACTAATGAAGGAAAATCATATTAATAGTCGCATATTGTCAATTATTATAAAGGGTGATCCAGTTAGAGGTCACATTTTAAAATATAAATAAAACCCATTGTTTTTTGAAAAACTACTGATATGTATTTTTATTTTGTTATAATACTTAGACATTGACATTAAACATGAAAAATGATATCGGCTAAATGACCGCCACGAACAACCTGGCAGACTTCCGCCCTTTTGATAAAAATTGTCCATTGTTCTTCGGCATAAGTCCTGTGAAAGCTCACGAATAACGCGGCGAATCTCGTCCCTTAGCTCTGGAATTGTTCTGGGATTATTGGTATAAACTTTTTGTTTCACATAACCCCAAAGAAAAAAAAATCCAATGGCGTGATATCACATGACCATGGTGGCCAATTTTGATCGCCGAAACGAGAAATAACGAGGTTGGGAAATTTTGTGTGCAACAATTGCAACGTTTCTCGTGCTGTGTGGCATGTGGCACCGTCTTCCGCATCAATGTTCTGTAATTCATGCCAAATTCCTTAGCATGTCCCGATAACGTTCACCATTAACTGTTACGGCATCACCTTGATCATTTTCAAAAAAGTACGGCCCTATCACTCCGTCGACTCAAAATGCGCACCAAACTGTAACTTTTCGTGGATGCATTTGGTGTTCCTTAATGGCTTGATTTATTTACGTATCCGTGGAGTTGAAAATGTGCTTCATCGTTGAATACAATTTTGCTTGAAAAATTGTTATTAACTTGGTGATGCTGCAATACCCAATCAACAAAGATCCGACGCTGTCTATGATCGGTTGCCTTTAATACCTGAGTTAATTGAATCTTGTAAACATACCTGTGCAAATCTTTTTTTAAAATACGCTGTGTGGTGCTGTAGGAGGAAAGGTCCAATTACTGAGAACGACGGCGAATGGATGTTGATGGATTGTCACGTACACTGTTTCTCACTGCTGCGACATTTTCGATTGATCGACCATTACGAGGACGTCCAAAGACCAATACGTCCTCGTAATGGTCTTCGGACATCCAACACTGATCCGATTCGGTCAAATTTTTGGATTAATTTGTTAATCGCAGCTCGAGATGGACGGCTATGGTTACCGAAGTAACCTCGCACGAATCGTGTTAGTTAAATTTTCTCCATTTCGAAAATAGGTTTTAACAATTAAAATACGTTCTTCTGTGGAATATCGCTCCATAATCATAAATGTCAATATTTACTAATGACACATATCAAAAATCAACTCTTTATTGTTGCCAGGAAACCCGTGTTGCCATATTTAAATTGTAACCTCGAACTGAATCACCCTTTATTTATCTAGTTAATATTTATATAGTTTTAATATGTAATAATAAGTTATAACCAATGCAGAGGCCAACATCACATTTCATGCATTTAGTCCTAGCATTTGTAGTGCAGTCTTCTCTTTTTATCTGGGATCATTGTCAAAAGGTGGTTTCTTCAATCATATCGCAGTTCGTCTGATACTGTGTTAAGGGAAACACTCGAATAAGACGTTGAAAACCGCTTTCATCAACTAAATCAGTCCCACCGATATTATTGTTATATTCTGCAGTATGTGAACAAGGAACTTGGATGTATTTTGCTTCTGTTTTGCTATATCTTAACAGCTTGCCATCAATATTGCTAGAAAACAGTTCACTTCATTTGCCTTTATTTTGTGATCAAGTTCTCGAACCTCTCAACACAAGAAATATTACATACTGTTCATAACTCACATAAGGAAAGGGTCTCTTGTTAGACTGTAAGTCAGCTTTTTCAATCGAGTTTGTCTTATAATCAAGACTATTTTATAATACGTTAATTGGATTTGACAATTATTATTTCCTCCCTGGGGGACGGGTAAAGATATTCGCATCTTTGATTTTATTTTGGGATTCTACTATATTCTCTGAAAAAATTGGATACAGTATATCTAATCCTTTCAGAGTTGAACAGTTTTATTTCAAAGATGGGAGGGATTTAATAACCGTTAATAACCGTACAGTGTTTCCTCATTATATCTTCTTCAGCAAAATCTTCGTCTGCCAGAAAAGCAGCTTGCCTGAGATCCAATAAAAATTTAACTTGTGTCGTCAATATAAGGCTTCCTGAATTGTAAAACCTCGTCTACAGTAAGTTGCAGTAAGTTGCAGTAAATTTATGGATAACAACAACAAATGGTATTTGATAAAAAGTATGACACCATCTGACGATCGCCGTCTGATAATTGGATTTCACAAATTTTAAAATACTGCTTTGCAATAATGAGACTCGGCTTTGGTAAGAGGTAGTGTAGTAGTGTAGTGTAGTCCAAATTTATTAGAAAATAAGCAAAGGTATTTATTCGGTTCGAATGCCTTTGTCCATAGGCTCTTTTTTATTGTCCTGATTGCAACTCAGAAAAAAATTACCACATAATGAAGTGTAGGTAAACAAATTTCTGTAAACACTTCTTTGTAAAAAGGGTAATTTTGGTGTTATCTAAGATTTATTCAACTATACTATAAGCAAATTTTAAATTAAGAAAATTAATAACTCGAAAATGAGTCGTTTTATGAACAAAATGAGATCTGTCAAATACAATAATTATAAATCCAATGAAACCTCGAATATAACCCAGTGACGTCGAAATCTTGGATTTTTCAATAAAAGTTTCTATATTAATTCAGGGAATTTTTCCTTTTAATTCGTTAAATCACTCGCTCAAATTTTATCAATCTACATAAAACATATTCAGACATATTAAAATATATATACAGGGTGTCCCTGAAAAGGATAGACAACGCTTGATCACAGGCTCCTTGGGTGAAAATAAGACTATTTAGCCTAACTTACCTATATACAAAAATGCACGCCTACTGAGATATAGCCTTCTAAATATAGAACAGATAACCTAGTTTTTTTCAAATAATTTGAAAACTGTTTTTCTTAGAAACTTCAAATTTGGTATACATATTTTTTTATATAAGGGCAATGTAAATATAGAATTTGGTGATAATACATATACAGGATGTTCTCTTTCTAGTGCCTGTGCGCCACTGGCTATCCCGTATTTTTTTTGTGTGTACGTCAATGACGACAGAATTTGTATTTTTAAAAATAAGCACTATTTTAGAAGATTTTTTGCCTCTTACAAAATTTAGATATCGTTTATGGATTTCGAGTATAATTTTCATTTTTTACACATTAAATAATATAAAATTAGTTTAAGATAAATAGAATAGTCTATTACGATTCATAACAATAATTAAAAGGTTCAGTGTCAAACTAGCTGTGATTTAATTTTAGTTTACTTTGTTTTTTATTGCAATTTATACTTTTGCTGAACAAACTGATATGTTATTAGTTTTGAGTTATTGTGAGGGAAATTGTTGTGCTACTGTTCGAACATATGCTGAATTTTCCTAATCGAAGAATTCCAAATCACCACTTTTAACTGTAACATTAAATCGTAGATAATGTACGGCCGGAACTATTCAGCTGGAGGAACAAATTTTGGAAAGGGTCTAAGAAATTCCTCAAGTAAATAAAAGGCGTTTAGCGGCAGAGGTTGGCTTTCAAAAAGTTCCGTTAATAGAGTATTAAAAGACCAGTTATTACAGGTTACTAACATATGGATAGGTATAGGAAATAATACCCCTTTAAAATGGCCATCTCGATCCCCGGACCTAAACCCATGTAATTATTTCCTTTGGGGAGCGGTGCGGACCACAGTTTATAACTTTTCAGTAAATACAGAAAACGAATAATGGAACAGAATACAACATGAAATTAGTGTTCTAAGAGGTAATGCACAATTATTGGATAAAATTCATTTTCATTTTCGAAGAACTAATGCTTGCGTTTAAGAACAAGGAAGTAACTTTGAGCATTTACTGTAATATTATTTTAATGTGATTACAAATATCAATTTAGGTTTATTTAAAATGTTAATGTTGACTTTCTTATATTATTAGTTGATAGTGTTTATTTAAAATATTACCTAGTGTTGATTTTTATTTTATTTACTGATAATACTAATACTAAAAATGTGTAGTAATTTTTTTTTAATGTGACGTTTCTTCATTATTATTCCCTGTTTTGAGGCTGCAGTTATACATTATTTTTTACAAATCGGAATTTTTGCCCATATTTAATGTATAAAAAATGGCAGTTTTACTCGAAATCCATAAACGATATCAAAATTTTGTAAAAGCAAAAAAATCTTCTAAATTAATGCTTATTTTTAAAAATATAAATTCTGTCGTCATTGGCGCACACACAAAAAAGTTACGGGATAGCCAGTGGCGCACAGGCACTAGAAAGAGAACATCCTGTATATGTATTCTCACCAAATTGCCCTTACATAAAAAAATAAGTGTATCAAATTTGAAGTTTCTAAGAAATATAGTTTTCAAATTATTTGGAAAAAACTAGGTTATATATTCTATATTTAGAAAGCTATATCTCAGTAGGCGTGTATTACCTATATACTTTTGTATATAGGTAAGTACATTCTTATATTCATCCAAGGAACCTGTGGTCAAACGTTGTCCATCCTTTTCAGGGACACCCTGTATATACTTCAATCAAATTTCAAAAGCTAGGATATCGGAAACCGGTGGTTTTATACCACAGATGCATTAACATTTTTGACCTAAAATAATACAGGAAAGTCGCCTGTGAAGTTTATATGGACGTAAAAGACGCCCTTTCTGACCAGTGAACCAAAATACTGAATTAAAATTATTTATGACGTAACATTATTATTTATTCCTAATACCATTAATTATTTTACTTATATCTAATCTTTTATTTGAACTGTCTGGAAATTAATAAAAATCTTAAATCTCTTCCTTATTGCAAAATCATCAATCATCAAGGAAACTAATTCCTACTAAAACGAGATAAAATTCAGCAAAATCTTTGAACCCATTGGATCATATTCTCAGGTTTGTATAAAATCATATATGTGACAGACGAAGAAACCTTTGGGAAGAATTCTCAAAATAATTGAACGTTTTAAATGAGAGCGGAAATATAATAATCTTTCAATTTTTCTCTAAATGTAATACTCAATTCATTAAGAACGCACTGCCGTGGTGGTAAATCGAATGATGACAAATTTATTATGATCTGTGGCAGGACTAAATCTCCGATATTGTTCCTCTAATTCTACATTACATATTTGAATAATGCTTTGGATATCGCCGAATACAGTAAATCGAAAGATAAACACGGAATCCCTCTAACTACCATTTCCAATTGGTTTACGATATGAACCATAAATGTATCATCAGATTATTGTTACTTGTGCTCCAGGTTCTCGTTTTACACGCCATATAACTTCATAAAACATATCGCATAATAATTTATCCTACAGAAGATATTTTCAGTAATCACATTTAAGTCTGGGCAATAAAGGTTTATATGCGGGGAGTGGAATTTGTTTTCATTTAATTTTTTTGAAAGAAATATATTTCATATTCATAAAGAAAGAGGCTGAAATATAAAGTATTTTACTAACATTAATTTTTCTTTATTTTGATAATTCTAAAACATATAACGTCACCATAGCTTTTACTTTTAAATTTAGAAAAAAAATACTAATTACAAAAATTGCAGCGATATCAACTAGAAGCTTATTATGATTGTGGATTGGATTTCGTAAAAAGTAATACTAAGAGGTGTGACAAACCAAACTTATGATTTTTTAAATTTAGTCTCCTGTTCGAGATCTGTTCAGAAAATAACCGAACTTTTTGAATTACACGCTAAAGGAGATATTTAATGACATGCGGTTAGCAGTATTACGTTGCGCATAACCTTCTCTGTAACCTCCTCTTGTTATTTGAGTGCAACGTGTTTCAGTATTAGTGACGATTTTTGAGATGTGCGATATTCTGGAACAACGATAACGATACAACGTAAAATTTTGCGTGAAACTGGTGAAAATTAACGGAAACGTTTCAACTTTTGAAACAAGGTTACAGAATGACACGAATGGTTTTCACGATTTAAAACTGGTCGTCAGTCATTGAAGATGATCCTCGATCAAGAAGGCCTTCGACTTCAACTGAAACGTTCAGAAAGTCAAAGGTCTGATGCATGCAAATAGCAGATTGACTGTCAGATAAATTGTAGAAGAGCATCTCAGTTGGGTCACGCCATGAAATTTCACTGAAAAATTAAACATGCATCTGGTTATAGCAAAATTTGTTTCCCCGTCTGATAACCAAACAGAAAGAAAATCGTGTGGACGTTTGTCGGCAACTTTTTGAACAACCCAATGACGATAAAACATTTATTCAAAGGATTACAACGGAAGACAAAAGCTGAGTTTACAGCTACGACAATGAGGTAAAAGTTCAATCATTACATTACAATGGATTGGCAAAGAATCTCCATGCCCCAAGAAAGCACGTCAGTCTCGATCCAGTGTCAAAGTGATGCTCACTGTTTTTTTTTTTACTTTAATGGAGCTGTGCATTTTGAATTCTCTCCTCAAGACGAAATAGCGAACCGTGTGTATAGTTTTTCCGAAGTCAATTGTAGAACCAATATCTTCAAGGTATGTACCAAGCTCGGTCGCTAAGCAGCAACTCGGCATTGAAATATTTGAAAAACTTGTCCTCACATTTATTTAGCCATACCCATATACAGATCTGGTCAAACGAAAAGTGCAAGTGGTAGAAATGTACACGCTCAGTTGAAGAATGAACGTGCGGGCAAAGAGCAATGCGCCTGTTTCTCTGGTCCATTGCATTGTCAAAATTCAGTTTTCGACTAGTCGCCTAGCAGTGTAGTGCGGGAATGCGGAATTTGGTGTGATTCAGATAATTTTAATTTCTTATAGGCACCCTTCTATTAATCATTCATATTACAATTGCGAAAGGGAAAAATAAGAGAGATATTTGGTTTACTAATATTATTACAACATAAGATTTTGGAGACCTTTTGAAACGGAACAAAACGAAATTTACCATCAATGTAATAAAATTGTTTGAGGACATAAATTATTAAAATATGTTGTTGGCCAAATGAACATATAATAGAAATTTTCAACACATTATATACAAATTATTATAATTTTCTACCTTTAGAAGAAAACTTTGTTAGGGACGCCCATGAAACTCATTAAATTTGATAGCTCGGTTTTTTTATGCATGTTCAACTGACTTCGGAAGAACTATACCATCAAGGCGTTTTACAATGGTTACGGGAAGAAATCCGCAAAAATACCAATATTGTGGCGAGACAACTCATGGTTGACCATGACAATGCGCCCGTGCACTCAGCTTTGTTAATTCGTCACTTTTGTACCAAAAATCAGATTAACTCGCCCTTTTTACTCGCCAGACCTGGCTCCTTGTGATTGTTTTTATTTCCGAAATTAAAATTATTGCTGAGACGACGCCGTTTTCAGATAATTGATGACTGGGAAAAGTGTGTGAATTGGGGAGGGGAGTACTTTGACGGAGACAAGGACCAATAATGTATAAAATTAATAATAAAGATTAAAAAAATAAAGTCCGTTATTTTCTGAACAGACTTAACGTTATATTTGATTATCGAGCATTCAAGATTACAATTAGATATTTTTAATATACTAATAATAAGGCAGACATGGTCATTTGAACATGCCATGATTAAAATTGTGTGACTGTGTCCTCAGTAATGTTCTTCTTTAAGTATGTTTATGTGGGTACTTAAATTACATCTTCTATGTCCCCAAATTTTTAATGTACCTACTAGTACTTTTCTACTATCTCTGTAAAAATATTTCAACTCAATCGTTATTGTAATAACGTAAACCGACAAAATTTAAAATCAGAAATTAGGCTATATTTTTGACGCACTAATTCTGAATCAGAATTGCTCCATCACATCAGATTTTAGAGATATCCTATCCGTAATGTACGAAAAACATGTTTATCTATGACTATTTAATAATAGACGCATTATAATTGTGATAGTAAGTACATAATTTAACTCATGTTACACACCCGTGGAATATGAGTTTCATATTCCACAGGTGTGGAATATGAATTTTTATACGTATCCCTTATAGCTTCTGACCGCGCTACAAAATAGAATCGAGCTTGCTTGAATTATTGTTACTATGGTAACTAATGTAATTGGTTTGACAACACTTCGCAAAATAAAACAATTTTGACTTTTGCAGTAATTTTGCAGTTTAATTCTGACAGTGAAAATGAAATTCGATGCACCCCTCCTGAAATTCGTGAAGCCGCGAAATTAGCATCATTGGAATTACTTCCAGAGAAATCACGAAAAAATTACACAATTGTATATAACAGCTTTATGGACTGGCGACTAAAAATTGGCACAAATTCGTTTTCCGAAGACACTTTGTTGGTATATTTCAAGGAATTGACAAAAAAATGTAAATCGTCTACATTGTGGAGCCATTATTCCATGCTTAAGAGCACACTTAACCTTAAACATAATATGAATCTTACGCAAAAGTTCGAGTTTATTAAAAAGGCAGTCAGAAGGCTACCAACCCAAGAAATCAAAGGCATTTACTGGAGATGAAATATACAAATTTATAACTGAAACACCGGATACTAAGTCGTAGATAAAGTATAGTATTTGCCTCGCGTATAATGGCTATATTACACTCGCCTACGGCTCGTGTAATATAGCCTACATTATACGCTCGTTAAATAATATACTATTATCTACGACTATTTAATAATAGACGCATTATAATTGTGATAGTAAGTACATAATGTAACTCATATTACACACCCGTGGAATATGAGTTTCATATTCCACAGGTGTGGAATATGAATTTTTATACGTATCCCTTATAGCTTCTGACCGCGCTACAAAATAGAATCGAGCTTGCTTGAATTATTGTTACTATGGTAACTAATGTAATTGGTTTGACAACACTTCGCAAAATAAAACAATTTTGACTTTTGCAGTAATTTTGCAGTTTAATTCTGACAGTGAAAATGAAATTCGATGCACCCCTCCTGAAATTCGTGAAGCCGCGAAATTAGCATCATTGGAATTACTTCCAGAGAAATCAGGAAAAAAATACACAATTGTATATAACAGCTTTATGGACTGGCGACTAAAAATTGGCACAAATTCGTTTTCCGAAGATACTTTGTTGGTATATTTCAAGGAATTGACAAAAAAATGTAAATCGTCTACATTGTGGAGCCATTATTCCATGCTTAAGAGCACACTTAACCTTAAACATAATTTGAATCTTACGCAAAAGTTCGAGTTTATTAAAAAGGCAGTCAGAAGGCTACCAACCCAAGAAATCAAAGGCATTTACTGGAGATGAAAAATACAAATTTATAACTGAAACACCGGATACTAAGTCATAGATAAAGTATAGTATTTGACTCGCGTATAATGGCTATATTACACTCGCCTACGGCTCGTGTAATATAGCCTACATTATACGCTCGTTAAATAATATACTATTTTTTCGCTATATTTGCGGCTATGTTACATCATGAGATAATTTTCTCGTTATGGTATATGAAAGTATATTTTCTCCAAAATCTACTTTCAAATCGTTTGAATATTTTCTTTCCTCTCCGAGAAATCATTGATATTGGTTTATTCGACGTTATTCGGAAATTGTGTACCATCAGGTGAAGAATCAAAAAAAGAAAAGAAATTACAAAGACCTAAATTCCCATCGGTTTTTCAGGTTTTTGGGGTCGCGATTTTGAAGTTAGAGTTATAAAATTGAAAATACAATATACAATAAAAATAAAATCGATAATAAATTCATGAAGCTTTCTAATTACGATTACTATAATACTTATTTGTATTGTATTGTTTAAAGTTTATTGCCTATTTTGCAGTAGATAAGTTTTAAAACAGTAATAAAAAAACTATTTTTTTGCATTCATGTTTTCTTTTACTAAAAATATATTTGTCCTGAAAATAAGAAAATAAAAGTTTGAAACCCTAGTTGAAGTCGATGAATTTAAATATACTTATAGCAATCTTGAATTTCGAAAGTATAATTTTCGAAATTCAAGATCCAGTAAGGTGGGTGAGGTGATTCTATAACACCATGGCCCTGAGAATGGAATATCCACGCATTCGAATACTGTAGCCTTGGGGAAAAAATATGGATTATGAAAAATTCTAAGATTGTAGGCTCTATAACTCATAGCCCTGGTGTTCGAATTTCATATCAAATAAATTAATTTTTTGTTAATTGGGCAGTATTAGTATAACTAACATAGTAACGAATTTTAAAATGCATCATACATATAGTGCAATCTGTGTATAACAACGTATGCTTCAAGGTGTACTTTTCAATTTAATGGACAACAAATACCAAAAATAAATAAGATACGTTTTGATTGGTATTGCTTCATACTTTCCTTTGTTTACCTTTAGAATGTTGGTATATACTTGACACATATTTTCTTCAAAGTAAATCAATTTTATGTGAATTATCTACTCTTTAATAGTTTGCCGCTCTAAAATTGACACATATATAGACATTTATTTATTATTATGTTATAATAACCAAAATCTAGCGAAGCTAAATTTTTGTTATCATTTGTAGTTGTACAGGATGTAAATAAAACGCCTGGACATACATTTCTATACTTAAAAATATATTCGTTCAAACAGAACGTGATCATGTAAATATTATTTGATTTAATTCGTGGATAAGGTGAATATCCAAATTAGTAAATTAATTATTATTCCACGAATATCTAGCAAATTATGTAAATGCTGGCAATTAGGTATTTCAAAAAGACATGTATAATTGTGCATCAAATTGAAAGAGCTTGAAAATTGAGTGTGTCAAAGATTGAGAAAATGCATTTCTTAATGCCTTTATTAAAACTTTGTTTTTCTTATCTCATTTTGGCTATACAAACACGTGAAGGGATCATTTTCGTAGAAACTTACAGTTCAACAATAAAAATACTTTTTCCATTGTCATGCCATAAATTTTTAGAAAAATCTAACCAACATACTACATATCTACCCCACTGGTTTAAATTGAGACTTAGTTCGGAAGATATTGAGAGATTAAACATTTTTGATGAAAATTTTAACAAATTGATTCTCAAAATATTAAAGTTTTCAATAATGTTGTTCCTGTATATATTATTTCACATATAAAAATTCTAATTTTTAAATTTCCAGAATGAGATATGACATCAAAACTCTTCTCAGATTTTGGATTTTTCTTAAAATTTATTTATATTTTCGGTATTGCAAACTTCCAACCGGGAAATAAAATCATGCATTCCGTAAGAAGTTGCAACGTAAATATATCCTGGATTTCTCAAACAATCCAAACGTGAGCTTACAAAGCTCTGAAACGGCCATCATCTCCTCCACTAGACCAAGCTAGATCCACTGGTCACTAGATTTATGACGTTTTCTACGTTTTCCCTTTTTCATGCGAAACGAATTTTAAAATAAAATCCTCTAAAGGACACATATTTTAATGCAAAAGAAACTGTGAATTGCATTAAACAGTATTATAATAATTTTATCGCATCACATAAATGTCTAATAATGCAAGTTTAAGAAAATCATAAATATTAATTCATAATTTATCTAATTGCCATTTAAGAACAATTTTTAGTAATACATTACAACACTATATATTTGTTTTTAGTTAAAATACATATTTTTTGTTTGAATTAACTTATAGTCCCCAATTCAGTAACCAGTTAAAAGATGTTTTAAGATACTACAAAACAAGGAATAATGACATAATTGCAATTGTAAAATCTTGTTAAAGCTTGTATTACTTTAGCATTATTATAATAATACTTTAATCAAAGTTAGAATGTTCAATAAGGGTTTGCTAATATTTGTATTACCAAAAGGTGACAATAGAGTGTTTGCCACCTTTTTAGAAATTAACAGAAAACGAAATATTGTGCCATAAAACTTGCCCTGTATTGTTTTATTTTTACATGAAATCATTAACTGTAATTAAAAAGATATATAAAATTTAAATAATCTATTAATAGAAGTTCAGCTAAAATCTTATACTGCTGTCCTTTTTTCTAGTAATAGAAAGACAGAGAGAAGTTACTTAAATAAGAAGTTTTCTGTACGTTAGAAGTTGAATTAAAATTATTACTGAAATCAAATAAAATTGATATAAGGACTTTTCAGCGAAATTGCTTATATGGTTTGCATTAACATTCATTGAAGAACAATATTTAGTAATAAAATGCTACATATTTTTTAAATGTAAATTTGTATTCCTCCTGAAAAGATTATTGAAAATGTAATGTAATTTAGTAATTAATTTCACAAAGTTAAAACCAAAAGAAAATATAGGAAAATGAATATACAATTCTGAATTGATTCAACTCCATATTTCACAGAAATCAAATAAAATTTTAGCTGTTTTGTAGAAAAGAAAGGTAAAAGTATATGTCTGTCTGTATTTTGTTCATCGCTGTCCATAAAAGTTAAAAATACTGTGTTATTAACTATCACCATTATTCGGTAAGTTGTTAGTTTTAAATTTTTTCCTCTTTATGGATATTTTCTTACATGAGAATTGCGCTCGTCATTAAAAAAAAATTTGAACAATTTTGCTATAAATATATTATTTTGTTTATGCCATGTTCCATAAGTCACCTGTCAAGTGACGTCATGCACAAAGAGTTGAGATCTTAGTAGTTTAGGCGGTAGTGACTTCAATTCATATGTCATAACAAAATATGGTCTATACTCCGCGGTCGAAATTATAGAGAGTAATTCAGACATAATATAAAAACACTATTACCATAATGCGTATAAAATATAAAATGATTTTTATACGGTTCAATATTATTTATCTTTGTGCCGCTCGCTACGCACATCGATAGAATCTATAATCGTCTATAGACTGAGTTACACTGAACGTCGATCTATATTCTATCTCTGCCTTTTGCACTTGGTAGGGAATAGGGAAATGCTTTTTTAGTGGGTGTAAACGGACTTGATTTACCAGTCCTGAGAAACGTCATAGCATAAGCGTAGACGAGGGGTCTAATTCCATGGCTATAATAAATTTATAAATTAAAAAAACACAACTGGGACGTTTTAAAATGCTGTAATAATTAAAATGTATCAAAATGCCGATTATAGCAAACCGTAGAAAATATTAGATGTTATGTTTTACTGTCTTTTTTCAATATTTTCTATATCTTGTTGCCTTTTACGCAGACACGCCAATGGATTTTCGTTCCCGGCACGCTTCTTCCCCCTTATTAGTCCAAAAGCTAGCGATGAGTCACCCTCTATAATTTCGACCGCGGAGTATAGGGAACTAAATGAAACTGATTCAAAATGAATTTCTTTCTTGAATATCTCAAATTTTATAACAGATAGGTATAATATATATTACAATATTTGTATTTAACGTAAAACGTAAAAACATGGCAATGCTGATTCAATTTAAGACGCAGTATAATATGAAAAAATTTATTTGAATACCTAAACTCAGTTATTAAAATATGTAGAAGTATTAGTTAAACTCATAAATATTGATAATTATACTCTACACCACATCCCCAACTTTGTTTATTCTTTAAAAAACGGGCTATATTTTTCTTCAGTATAGTGACGGCAACAGCTGTGGAAGGAGAAATGGAAGTAGAAGTTACTTTTAACTTTTCCGAATGTTATTCTTATGAAGGACCGAAGCATGTTCTAAAATGCGAGGCACATCTTTCGGGTTTATATCAGATCTAAATATCAAAATATGTTTTAAACGTTGTGGCATCGCCTGTTGACGGTAGACAAATGAAGAATTTGTAAAATATGGGACATGAGTAAAAATAGAGAGTTTCATGTAGGTTGTGCCCGTCTCTAATTTGTTAAACACTGTTCCTCGATGTAATTTCTATTTTGTGTAACTATAAATTTTAAGACGAGAAATGGGTTTACAAAAATGTATCAAAATAAAAAAATATATCAACACATATTTTTGTACAAATTTTATACTGACAAATACCCATTTTTGGCGCCACATGATCCTGATTATCAACAGATACGAGATCGGTCATATTAAGTCGAGGTCGCGAAATTTACAGAAAAATATAATACAAAAAAACTAAATTTAACCTCATTTATTATCGACGAAAAACTACAAATTTTTATTTTCGACTTTAATTTAAACGAAATAGAAAGAAGTGAAAATTTTATTATCAAAATATTTTTTATTAAGCATTTAAATGCATAATAGCCCTGTGGTGTAGCAAAGTACAATAGTTCTGTCATTGTTCGCAAAAAAGATGATAAAATTATAACTGTACTTTAAAATTATGTATGAAATTGTGATGGTCACGGAGTTGTTTTTTTTTAAATGTAATACCCTATTTACCTTTACATTAAAATTATGAGTCTAAATACTTTTACATTCGGATTGGAATATTGCTAAATTATTAGAAAATTTATTAACTTCGTGAATAACATAATCTGCTATAATTTATTATATTTTTTTCAAAGGGGATAGGAACAAAATATTTGATAGTGAGAAAGCTAAAGACTAGGAAACCACTCCAGATAGGTAAGATATTTATGGTTTTATACAAGGTACTTTCTATAGACATACCAACTATAAATTTCAAGCGACTTATTTATTATAGTTCTTTTGCTCATTTTGCAGATATGCAATCGCCGATAAAATACCATTAAACTTAAATCTAGTTTAAGAATTCAGGCTTTTTCAATCTAGTTAGGAATTTGGGTCATATTTTTGCTAATGGAATTTAATAGTCAAATTCTTCCTGCATGTAATGAATAAGAACGTTAATAGGAGAAGCTTAATTATTTTAATTTTTAATGGAACCGATTTCCACCATTTCTTCCATTCCGATGGAACCAAAGTTTAGAAGGTATATTTTGAAGCTACTTTTAAGGAAAGTTTGTACAATCTGACGTAAAAATATGCTACATCTTTTCAGAAATTCTGTGTATTTTGCTACATTTTTTTATTTTAATTAATTTAAAGAAATTAATATTTTCACTCATGATGTTTGTATTTTTCTAACGTATAATATGAAAGTGTATTTATAAATTAACTACTAAATAATGGTTAATAAAGTAATCATTATTTTGCAAGTAAAATTGAAAAGGAATTGTTTTTTAACGTACCCTTTTTATGCCTTGATTTTTTCTGCACTTCTTTATAATGAAGGTTGCATGTGAATAAATATTTAGTTTCACTGAGAAGTAGCCTGTTTTGTAGATCGATTGATTGATTGCATCCGCGGCATTCATCAAGACGTTTCGCTCGAATACAATACATGTATTTTTTGTAAAAGTATAATGTAAGTGCGTGTTTCCTTATCTGCTGACAAGAAAACCAACACAAGGGTGAACAACCACTAGTTATCTAGTTAACACATGTTTACACATGTTCATCTATGTTCTTTACTTTCATATAAGCCGCTTCTTGAGTTGAGTACCTGAACAAACACAGTCCTACAAATACTACACAACTACAACCATGCTCTCTATTCACAGATAATTGTTGGAATTATGTTTTTCGTTTTGATAAGCGAGACAGTTATTCAATGTGTCTAATTTACGTGCTCTTGAAGACATTCATACACTCTTGAAGGAGACTAGTACACAGGATGTTACTAAGGTACGTTTATAAAATTTCTCTTCGATATACATTCTTCGAAAGCGAATTTAAAAGAATTAACCAAACGGTGAAGGCTCAATATTGAATGTAACTATTTTGATTCAGTTTACATGTGAATATAAAATAAATAGTATATTATTTATTATACCGGGTGATTTTTCTAACCTGAAACTTTCAAATATCTCGAGAAATAAGCACTCTACGAAAAAATGTTAATATTCAAAATTTAATAATTAATTCCATGAATGAAATACATTAGTGTTAAAATTCCTTGTAGGCGGGGCGGAGAGGTAACCTTGAAATCTTAAACAGGATCTCCTATTTTTATTACAGATTCTGATTCTACGGCTAACTTTTAGACGTAGATGTAGGATTTGTCTAAAGCATTTTTTTCGATTTATGATAGATGACGAATCGAATAAATTCAATTTTTATAGATTTCTCCTACTGAGAACTTACGTATACGATTCTGCAATGTATTTGTAATAAAAAAATACGTTTTATTTTATGTAAATATCAAAATTCGTCGCCAAAACAGTTTATTACAATTATAATTAATTTATTATACAAGGTGCTAATAAATTAAAGAAACACGAAAATACTCATGGAGAAGTACAATTATTTCTTATTTTACACAACATTTTTATAAAACAAATCTATTTATAACCTCAAATAATGTCCTAATACAAATTTTCAAATCAAAATTTCAATTTTGACTTTTACTCTACATAGCTACCTATTATTTATTAGCAGTGGGGTCAGTTGCAGATGATCCTAAATTGTCTTTGAGAAAACGTGAATAGAGTCTGCGTGCAAGCAAAAGCTTATTAAAAAAGTTTTTAAAGGCATAAAACTTCACGCTTTAAAGCCAAGGCTGCTGCATACACTTGAACCTGGAGATGAAGAAAGACATTTAGAGTTTTCTTTACGGGTAGTCGCAAATTACCTTGAAAACAGAACATTTCACAGATTTATTTTTTTTACCGACGATTCTACATTTTGCACAAATGGGTACGCATCTAGCCAAAACAATCGTCATTGGTCTTTGATAACCCTGCATATGTAATAAAAAAATCAATGACATTCCTTGACTTTTTTCTTTGGGGTGCCCTAAAACAAAAGGTTTATTCAAATGATCTGCCACATGATAGGGAAGTATTAAAAGAGCGCATACGAGAAGGAATAAATGAATTAAATGGGCCTCAAGCTATTCGCAGTGTACAAAAATTTTATTATGTTAGCGGAAAAATGTGGTGAGGTGGGAGGTACCTATGTATAGTAAAAGTCAAAATTGAAATTTTGATTTTAAAATTTGTATTAGGACATTATATGAGGTTATAAACAGATTTATTTACATGGTTAGTTACTAAATTTAATCCCTAAGAGACTGACATTGAACACTAAAACAAAGCACGGTGTGACTAAATAATAATAATTTTTAATTAAGAATTTTGTAAACATATTTTATCAATTTGATTATTATTTTGGAAGGCCGTGTCAAAATGTGTACAGGTACTCAAAACATAATAGAGATAGCATAAGATTTGATTTGAAATTAAGATACTACTTTTTTGCAAGAAGAGGAGTTATTGTCTTTTATCTTCAATTGCAACAGCTTTAGATAATTTAAAAATATATTAAATTCACTTTAATAATTACGAATTACATGAATTAAGTGAAAATCACATATTTTTATCTAAAAATTTCGAGTTCTATAGGGTTTCAATAATTATATTCATGTACTTTCTGAATTTATAATCTATATATCTATATTCTTAATAATGTAAGATTTTTTTGAAATGTTTACAGTATTCTGTATTTTGTACTTTCTATTTGTTTGCTTTTTTAATGTTTAATTTTTGGATAGACCAAGCTATTTTTATTAAAAATAGCTTTAGTCTGATCCTTTTGGCGTAAGGATTTATTTCTAATTCTTTAATTAAATAATTAGAAATTAAGTAATTCTTTAATTAATTTTTCTTACAAATAAGTAACTTCAGACAATATAAAATGAACTTTTAGCTGTAAAATACATCACCTGTAACATTTACAACAATTCCAAATATACTAATTACTTAAAAGAATACGGCATATTCCCATGTATCTATGCGGTCTATGCGATCTATGCGGTATCTATGTATTTATGCGGTCGATATCCGCACGGTTTAAGGCGTCAGTACTTAAATCGATGTGTGCTATCTGCCCGGGTTTCGAATCCCGCGGCCGGTAGACCGTAGATTAGCTATGCTTGTACGGAGGATTGGCACCCTCTGTGCAGGTATGGTAGGGTGGAAGAATGTGAGAGATTGACACCGGTTGGCATTTGACCACCCCCCTAATTAATGAGGTTTTCCAGGTTTCCCTTATTCCTGCACTGAATGGTGGTTAGGGCCTACCATCATAAGTTGTTCCTGGGCGCAAATGCGGCCTGCTTAATAATAATATGCCGCCTCCTCTCCCGCACAAGTCTCCGACTTCTGGGCTAATTCTCGTGTACTAACTTTCCTTAATGTAAGTTTAGAAATATTTTAATATGAAAATTGTTTAAAAATACCAGTGGTAATCACCATTGGGATTTATTACAGAGTTTTGTCCGCAGTTGCGAATTGTACAAAAAATATTCTGTTTGGATGCGACGCTATCCAAACTCCTCAGTTACCAACACGCATTTCTAATAGAAAGAAAAGTTTGTGATGCCCAAAATTGGAGAAAAAAACGTGTGACTGTATTGGAACTGAAAGTTTCTTCCCTGTGTCGCTTAAAACTATAATAATTTAACATGTTATAAATGTTAAAAAATGTTACAGTATTATACTTTACACAAAATAGAAAAGTAGTTACGTAAATGAACATGCTTTATATGAAATTTGATAAAAAACGGCAATTTTCAAATTGTGCGTGTTGTATCTATATCGAATTGATTTTTTTGTGTACTGGTAGTACTATCAGTGGCGTACTTGTTAATTTTTAGGCAGCTGCAATACTTAGTTTGTGTTTAGCGAGAAAATGTGTAAGACTAACTTTTTGGCGATTTTTTGTGTGGCGATATGTCGGATCAGAGTTTGTCTGATATTTTGTATTAAGAACGATGGTTTTTGGCGACGATAGTATGTCACAGTTACGAGTTCACCAATGGTACAAATGTTTTCAGGATGGCCAAGAAGACATCGGAGATGAGGCAAGATCTGGTCAAATGTGAAAGTCCTTTTCCGTTTTCTTCCACTATAATGGAATAGTTCACGACGAATTTTTTCAGCCCAATCATACAATTAACAAGGAATACTACCTACAAGTTTTGCGCAATTTGCGTGAGGCACAGGAGGAAAAGACAACACGAAAAACAACTCGCAGATTTTACACGACAACGCACTGGCGCATACCGCTTTGTTTATCCAACAATTTTTAGCGAAACAACGCCGTTGTGATGCCGAAACCACCCTATTCTTCTGTCATGACTTCTGTGACTTTCGACTTATTCCTAATTTCCAAAATCAAAAAAATACTCATAGGACAACGTTTTTCAACAATAGATGAGTTAAAGGCAAAATCGCAAACCGTGCTCAAGATGATACCTAAAGAATCGTTCCACCAGTGTTTCTCAAACTGGAAACTACGTTGGTATAAGTGTATAATATCACAGAGGGGCTACTGGAAAATAGGGTAAAAATTGAAGATTAAACAAATACTTCTGAAAAAATTGACAATTCCCCTTCATCAAACTTCGTACAAGGCAACAATTATATGTTTTCCAAGTGCTATGCCTTTAGTCGTTTCTAAGAAGAAATCCAAATATCACCACATTCGCTATTAAAAAAAATAATGGACAATATCCCCGAAATTTCATCTTGGGATTGTGAATAAATGTTCACTGATATACAGTTTTTGTGAATATGTATGCCCTGTTATCTATAATCATTAATGTAATCCAGAATTGAACAGAAGTAATAGATAAAGTATAAACACTTAACTATAAACAAACCTTATTTTTAGTAAATATTAGGCAAGGAGTTTCTTTTTTTTTATTTGAAACCAATGAAAACGTTTGAATTTCTTTTTTAGAAGTAATAAGCTGTTTCAAACTAGATAAAGTTTCGTTTGAAATCAACATATAGTAATATCAATGACAAAATTCCATATTCCAAAAAGCAAAACCAGAACTTATACGTTCTTAGTATAACAAGTTTTGAATTAATTTAAACAATAGTGATCACTAATCTAATAGCTAATAAAACTGAGACAAATGAAGAGATAAGTAAACTTACTCATATGTATTAGCTAAGGGGTAATTAACCATTGGCAAATGTAATGAAAACTATCAGTTCAAGAGTAAAATTTAGGAAAACTAAGTAGAAAATCCACAGCACGGAGATGGTAATGGAATGGGATGGTATGTAAGTAATGGGATCCTTTGGATAACTATATATAAGCTAATTCAAGTGACCAAAAATTTAAAAAACAAAAATCCAAAGAACATGATTAGGTTTTTTAGTTAGGGTATTGAAGAACAAGTATGAAAGCAGAACTTTGAAGATGAATTAGCGAATAAAGTGAGGTCAGCCAAAAAATTGCAGTGACAAGATTTAACAAAATTTGGCATAAAGAACTAGGAAAGTCAAGCTAACGACACAAAAATATAAAGAAGATAGTAAAACTTTGTACAAAATCGGTGATGGAAAAAGAAGTAGGCGGAGCATGAGTAAACGTAAATAACCGAGAAAAATCCTTCCCGTTTTCCAAATCGCTTCCAATTTATCCATTAATAAATCAGCTCAATAGGACAGAATTAGTATACAAAATTTTCTTCTGCCTCAGATCTGGCAATAACTCATTTAGCAACAACAGCATGCAGCAACGTGTCACTATATCATAGTATATTAATGAGATATGCATTCGGGCAGCTGTGATATAGTGGCCATAATTCAGTAGGGCCAACTAGCCAGGTACACAGAGGCTGAGCGTGACGGTAATCCCTGTATGATTAACACCATAAATCTGCCGTGGATTAACGCAATCGCCATCGCGGACTGCCGTGTACACTTGCTATGAACTATCGCGTCTGGCTGTGCCCGAACGGCCGACTATGCATATCGGTGGCCCTCTAAAATGCATATACACCGTGCACTCATTACATGCCTCCTTGATTTATGACTTGGCGTGATATTCTGGATAACGCGATATATATGGCCGAAATTAATACAGGTAGCGATGCCTGCCGATTATTTGGAAGGTTGTGTTTGGATGTTAGTTAATTTGCTTTCATATATAATTATTCGAACGGTGGGAATTTATTGCCCAATTATTCCAATCTATTACCGCGTAGATCTTGATATCGAAATTGATTGGACGCGGTAATAAATATAGGTATTGATAACGCGATGGCTCATTAGATACAACGTTTTAATTAAAACAGGGGGAATGCAGCAATGACTCGCTGATTCGGAAACGAATTCTTTTTGATTAATGTAGTTAAATTAATAAAACTAAAACAATAACGATGGACAACAATCAAGATCGTATTGTTGTATCATTAGCGAGAGGACCTCGAAAACCACGTACATTTACATTTACATTTTACATTTTTACATTTTTATTGATTCGTGTTATTACACAAAGTGTTTACACACGTCAGAAAAGAAACATTGATATTTTCAAATTACAACACAGTTACAAATACAGATACAAGCATAATCCTAAAATTAGTAAAAATATAAATACAGATTAAAATTAACATTGATTGTAACAGAATAAATAAAATCAGATAAAACAATATTAAAAAGAAATACAATAGCTCGAAGCTCACAAATGATTAGAGTCACTGTCAAAAAACTGCTCAATATCATAAAAAGCATTTCTCAAAAGAATTCTATTTTTAAATTGATTAGGATTGAGATTCCTTATGTGGATTGGTAGGGCATTGTAAAGACGTATTCCTATATAACCCGTACCATTTCTAGTCGTACTTAGTCTTAAATAGTTAGTAGTTAAATTATTCTTTGTTCTAATATTATGAGTGTGTAGCTGATTTCTAGTTGAAAAATTTGTTAAGTTTTGTTTGACATATAGTAAACATTGCAATACAGAGAACAGTAAGTATATTTAAAGAAATGAAATCCTGTTTGCAGTCGCTCCTGTAACTCAAACTTAACATGATTCTACGATGTGCGAACACATCCCTACTAGGGGTAGCATGTCCCCACACAAGAATAGCATAGGATATATTAGAGTGTATAAAACTGTGATATGCTGTTTTCAGAGTACTCAACGATACCTTACTCACAAGATTTCGTAGTAAACACATATATTGTGACATCTTTTTACAGATATAGTTTGTATGTTGTTCTCAAAGCAACTTAGAATCTAGGTAAACTCCAAGGAATTTAACGTGATCCAGTTCTGCGCCATTATCAAACTCTCGTCTTTGTCCTGTTCAAAGAAAGTTTATTACTTGTAAACCAGTTCTCCACACTTAATTGCATCTGAGGGATTTCTTCCAACAAATTATTCAAGTATTTATTTTTTATTGATACACTAGTATCATCAGTAAAAAGTACATTTAACATATTCATATTTAAGGAGTTAGTGATATCATTTATATATATCAAAAACAGAGTTGGTTCCAGTATGGAACTTTGAGGTACGCCATGCTTAATGTTTTTCAAAATAGATTTTATATTATTATGGTACCTTTCGAATCGGTCGAGGATTTTACTACACTTTTGAATTTTCAAGAAATTCGCTTTGGCGACAAAAAACCCGTTCTACTGCCTCAGAAACTTATCTCGAGTCACCAAAAATTACCCAGAGAATCCGAGACTCAGCAGTAGATGGAGAAGAAAAGTTTTCGTTATATTTTTGAATCTCCAAGCCAACTAACCCTAACTGATCGGTACTCGCTTCACGTCGTCTGAGATAGCATCTTGTATCCCTTGGAAGCCACAAAAGAGATACTGAAGCCACCATGATGACGTGGGTGGAAGGGCCCGAGGACAAAAATTCTCACTTTAGTTTTGAATCTCACTTAGACAGGTGCTAATCTCAAGGAGCCTACGCAATGTAGACCCAGGGGATGTGCTATTAATTATCCAGGTCCAAGATTCTAGTGAAACTGTGAAATTAGTTCCAGAGTTCCATATAGCACTTTTAACATATTTTTATGAGCTCCAGTTATCTACTAGTCTCTTCTAATCAATTACATGATAAGGCATGTGCATTATGTGAATAAAAAACAGATAGACGACACAAGTCCAATGATAAACTAATAGTACAGCACCTAGCTATAACTAAAGAAATTCAAATACAATATGCAGACGTTATATGGATATAGATGTTTATTTCATCATATTAATAAATTTATCAAAAGTAAGTTAAACTGAATTTAACTAAATCCCTTAGCAATATCTCAATGTCTCGGATATTATACACACTAGCAAAATAATCGCATTACACATAGGAACATACATTCGCATCAGCATATAATTTTCTCGAGATATTACAGTTAGATTTATTTATTATATACCCAAGATTAGAAGCGTAAAACACGAATATGCTGGGAAGCTCATACTGAATTTGTATAACTTCTGTCAATACCCCGACGTACTAGAAGGTGTGCGAGCAACGCCAGCCTTTCCTGGATGATCATCCACCCAAATACGAATCGTAATCAATGTTACGTGACTCTTCTTAACAAAGATATGAGTGCCAAATTTTTAAATCGCACTACCCTTAACCAGCAAATATAAATTAGATATTCCGTTTACTTTCAAATCTTCAAAAGAAAACATATCTTCACAGTACCGTCTATTGAAACAGCCAAATTTAGTCAAGAAATTAGGCTTCGGTTTCCCTCAAAGGTGACATGAAAATGGTAGATATGCTATTAAACAAATCTCTATCAATCTTCATCCGAAAACCTTCAAAACTAAAAAACTATCTTTAATATCACAGAAAATCAAGTTAGGATAGTAATTCTTTAACAGGTTACAATATATCTTAAATTTGAAATTTAACGGAAGTGATAATGCTTAGAAAATTATAGATCGGATTTAGTTTTAAATTCCGCAGCACATATGTATTTATTGTAAAACGTGATTATTACACAAACGTTTCAGTTAATACGGAAGATTACACAGCTCCACAAAAAAAAATCGAGAAAATTACCCCCTGGAGTCTGACTATGTCTATCACATGTTTTTGGGATCGCTGAATCCAAATTCGAGGTCCATTTAACCCCATCACGTAATCCTCTATCCATTGAACACTCAATTCCAATAACCCCATAACCTCAAAATGCCATAACCCCAAAATCCCAGAACCCGGTAAGAAAGAGACTTATGCGCGTTGAAGACCTGAAACACAGTATGTTCGAGCCATGCATGCTTCTTGAACCTTAAACCCACATTCTTCAATAACCCTATAACTCCAAAATCCCATAACCCGATGAGAACGAGACTTTCGTTGGGAGAACCTACGTTTTGCCGAACCCAGGAACAACGACGAGGACGTAGTAGGCTTATATTCCCTTTGGGGTGCTTTATTAAAGTGAGGTCCTCTTGCCTCTCACTTTTCGGGGTGTTTTTTGAAAGTGTGTTCCCCTTGCCTCACACGAATAGCAAAAATAAAATAATAAGATAAATTGACTAGGTATATGTGAAAAACGATTAAATTATAAAAAATGAAACGCAATGAAGATACTACCTTTATTCATCTTCTTTAGACCATTTATGGTAACGCACTTCTTCAAAAAATCTACGGAGTGAATGCCGTTTCTGATTTTTGTCTGTATTTCTTTTCAAATTCCAGCAATAATCTGGTATCATAGTCTCACCCCATGTTCCCTGATAACGCATTTTGAAGTTCTGAGGTTAAGGGGTTTAAGGGTTTAAATGATTAAGGGGTTAAGGGGTTATGGGGTTATTAGGATAGAGTGGCAATGGGTAGAGGATTTATTGGGTCTTTGGGCCTATTTTTTGAGATTAAGAAAAATCCTGACGTGATGAGGTTAAATGGATCCCGAATTTGGATTCAGCGATCCCGAAAACATACGATAGACATAGTCAAACTGCATGGGTACTTTTCTCGATTTTTTTTATGGGGATGTGTTATTTAGTGAGTTTAGACAAGTTTAATGTCAGTAAATCAAAATATTAACTTTACCCACTGCTACGCTTTAGAAATAATTGCTAATACATACCCTAACTCGAGCTTCAGTGAGGTTCGTCCACATAGCTATTTCCTCCCTGGTGCTCATGTCAGGGTAACGATTCCTAGCAAAGGTAGCCTCCAGTTCTTGTAATTGTTGACTAGTAAAGTGAGTACGTTGCCTCCGTTGTCTTTTATTCTTCTTGTCATTTTTTCCATCATCTCCTTCGGATGATTCTACGCCCACGCCAGATTCGGTTTTTATTGGATCTGACAAGGACCTACTCGCTGAAACAACAAAATATATTAAAATAATATTAAATTAGCAGGTGGTATTAGTTTTTCATTAACTAACTTAATTGAAATTAAAAAGCTCTTGGGTCTACGAAAAATATTTTTTTCAGATATTCGGAATTTATTAAATCAGAAACAGGAGATAAGGACGAATATATCAACTCTCAATGGACTAAGAATATTTAAAAAAACTGGCATGTAGAAGCAACACCCAAATAATAATTTTTCAATATTACTACCAAGCAGCAATTGAAGATATCTATTAACTCATACATAGGTTTGAGAATAGTAAAGAAAACAGTATAGAACATACCACACAGTTCTTTTTACATAGACAACGTACATTTTAAGACCTCTTTCAACCCATTTTCTTGGACAAAAGTGCTCATAGTAACAAATTCAGTCTAACAACAATACAAGGAATGCTTCTAAATATTTTAAAATCTCTAATGAATGAGCTATAAAAGAATCAGCTTTATAGGATGATAAGAGATAAAGCAAAATAACTAAATCATCACAATTATTCCAAGAAACACAACTGACAACACATTTCAGTTGAGGTAATAGAAGAACTGAATGTGAGATCTACTACTCAACGAATGTGAATGATTGATGAAAGAATAAGGAATTCTTATACTTTCAGACATAAATTTGGAGTGAAATTACTTTAGCTATAAGATGTCTTAGGTAATTTACAAAAAGAATAATTACTTAAATGGGGGTAAAGTTGCATAATCAGAGGAACCAACATTATGCCTCGAAAAAATCAAGGCTAACATGATTAGTTTTCGAAATATTTGAAAAAATATTAATACATTTTTGTTTCATCTCAGCCTTGTTTGGGGTGATATAAAAAAGAGGAACCCTCTATCACTATCTCTATTGATTATGCCCTCTATCGAATGGCATAATCAATTTGTATATATGTATAACGTTTCATCTCTTCAGGACCATCATCAACTTCATTATTTTAAATACGACCCTGGAAATTTTATAACATTTTTTGCAAGCCTTCATAACCCCCAATACTGTATTGCCTCAGCCCGAACCAGATTCAGACGTTTTGTCTCGAAAAATTCATCTTCAATGTATTCGTTTCAAATTAATTTAATTTTTTTTAGATTTGTATGTTTATTGAATTATTGTACACTGTAAGTGTCGTTAGATCCTGCGAAATCCACTTAGTTATTTAAATTATTACCATCACACGTTATAATAAAACATTTTTTGAGTTTTTAATTCCGTACACATAGTTATTTCTAGGGTACTCGAGTGCTCAAAATTCAAACAAATTTCGATTTTTTTCAGGATATTCATATAAATACGTCTGACATGCACTTTCACAGTAGCGGTTACAGGTATAATTCCGATCATATTAAGCTTATCTTTATTACGCTAAAAAACGAAATTGATGATGGTCCTGGAGTGACGAAATGTTACATATAAAAATTGATCATGCCATTCGATGGAGGGCAAAATGTGGCCATGAGAAAGTGTTCTTCTTTTTTCAATTTCAGCTCAAACAAGCTTAAACAAAAACAAATTTCCAAAATTTCCTTTTTTTTCAAATATTTAGAAAACTAATCACATTAGCCTTGATTTTTTTAAGGCATAATATTGGTCCCCTGATTATGCAACTTTGCCCCCATTTAAACTAGTTCGTATCTCTTACCGTTACCGAGATCTCTGTAGTAAGAAGCAAATTTGTAAAAAGGTTTGTAGGTTTTATATGACTTAATAATAGTAAAAATTAACTAGATGTACGTCATATGCATTATTATCATTTATGAAAATTATATTTAGTTATGTTTAGTACCACATAGCTATTTTAGAATTCACATTATTTTTGTAAAAAAATCATTTTTACGACTGACATCAAAGCGAAAGAAAAAACACTTGGGCTTTACCTTTCAATTAATTTGACTTCAACTTGCAGTAATCCTCACATGTCAGTCTAATTATTTAAAGCCAGAACCGAAATAGTACCTCTTTCACTATTAAAGCGCTGGGGATTAGCTTTATAGCATCTGTAACTTTTTCAGTGTTAGTAGTACACTCATTCCATCCGTTTACAAATAAGTTACGATACGTGCAATAAGAACTAATGTAACTAGATTAGCGTGGTTTAAAATTAGTTCACAGTAGGGTAGTAAACCCATTCCTTGATATTGGCTAAACATGATGCTTCTCTGGGGTCTGTCAATAATAAAAGAAGAATTTTGGTGTTAGGAAAGTAAGTATTGTATAAACATCTCACCAATCGTCTAACCAAGATAATTAAAATATATTAAATATACAGAAACATGTTAGTTATTGGAACTTTTTTTAAAGTCTGGATAAATATTTTAGTTATGATCCTTAAAATCGCTGCCTTGAAATTCTTTGCAAATGTAAATATTCGAAATATACCTATAGTTCTAAAATATTTTGGTTCCCTGTCTAGACGAAATTTTATCTCTAACGCTTTATGGATGAAAAATTCAAGCACCTCCCATCGAAAATCTATTAATCTCTTTACTGATAAGGATGCTTGGTGAATTACCAATGATATGCACTTACTAAATCCCTTGATTATCATTTTTTTGCAATATACGTGATTACGAGCCCAAATATGCTATCAAATTTAAATTATTTAGGTAGTAAGAAATAAATCTATGAGTAAGATGAATGGATGGATTAATAATAATTTTCACTATATCGATTTAATCGTTTCTTATCGAAGGTTAACTTCCATGATTTTGAAATTAGTAAGAGAAAACACACTTTTAGTGAGACAATGACAGAACAAAAAAATCCATCTAAACTATAGAAATGTTGAAATACAAAGATTTCTTTAATTGTTCGCGGAAAAATATCACAGAAAACATGTAAACATCAGAATGTACCTTTCAGATTTTGTAGAGAATTTTGTAAAAATCCTCAATAATTATTGTGATTAATTCGTGTGTAAAAAGCATTCTGCGCAGTGTGAATATATTTATAGTACTGTAAGTGATTTTCTGTACATTCAACAAATGTGTGCAGTTCAGGAAACTTAACGATAAACATAAGAATTAAAGATGTGTTTTCTTTTCCTTATTCTGAATGCATTGTCAGCTTGTAAACTATCTTATACCCTGGAGAAAACTTGAATAACTGGTACGGTGAAAAGATATTGTTGCTTAGATCTTCTAAACCCCTCTGCTGAAAATGATGCCTCCCTTAAAGAAAAATTATCTGAAACAAACTACATCCTGCTATATATATATAATATATTTTACTCTAGATTCTGCTCATAGAGACTCATGAACGTCGGTAGTTTGTAATAATATTTTCAACTCTGTTTCTATAGGTTTAAAGTTATAAATTAATTCTGTTAATGGGTGTGCTGGATCTTCTAGGACGTTCCGAGGAATATTTTTGGTATTGCGTTAACCAAATATTTATAAATAATTTAATTATACTTGAACGCGTTGAAAATATAACGTTATCAGAGCGGCAACAATTGTCAGTAATCAAACAAAATATTATCAGTTATGGAATACCTATATTAACTTATATCAAAACGTCTAAATATCCATCCAGATAAATACGAATCGACGCGATAGAAGGGCAGGAGTTGAAAAACATAATGGACCACTTTATAATATTTGACAGGTGAAGATGTCGGCGAAACGCCAATCGGCATCACTGTCATATAAGAGATGATTGATGGAGGCGGTGCGATCTCAAAGAAAATTTATCACGGTCGCGTTTTTGCCTTATCTTTAATGGTTGCTTACTAATCAAACAATATTGGTGTTGCTCATTCCGCGACCCTCCTGGAATCCATATTTCGAGATTATACATCACCAGCTTATATCGTATAGCCAATCGCCGGTTATCTGTTGAAAAACGTACGTTTCCAACGATACGAATTCCATTCAAATTATTAGATGCGTTGTTGTTTTCTTGTATAATAAAATTACGGATATGTGGATGTCAAGCTTATAGTTAAATGAAACCGTTTATTATTTGTTGACAAACGTACAAAATCATTAGGAAGAGCTTCATTGTAAACAGTAAGATTTTCTTAATGGGAAAATTTGGAAATGGAAATTTCCTTCCTACGTACAAACCCAGATTCCAACAAAACACACCCCAATGTTTTGAACCATTGGATTTGGTGTGCACGCATCACCCAAAGTGGATGGTCTCATTCTAATGCTTTGAAGCAATTGTTTTGCTTCCATTATCCAAATCACCTACTTCGTTTTCGACTGACGATCCAAATCATTTACACACAGTCTGATTAGCTAGGTTTGGAGGCTTCTGTGGCAATTATCTCTTGAAACCAGTCATACACTCTTTTTTATTAATGTTTTAGAATTCACTACCCAGTAGTTACAAATATTCTTTTGGCGGCACTCTTCTCGTTGTACTTAGAAAGGAGTGTACCTCGCTGGAAGCGGTAAACGTAGATGATCGAACAGCCCTAGGTTCTAATCGGATATTCCCCAATTATGACATCAATTAAGTGCACTTCCAGTATATTCAGGTGCAAGGTTCGTAATTTTTCTTGTTTGGCGAAACACTACCCTATAAAATTCTGTCCGAAAGATGCTTCATATAATGCGGCATCCTCTAGAAGTTTTGGAAATTGCAGTGGCTTATGAAATCGTCTTAGTAACAGCTTCTTCAACTGTTTCCAGGTCTTCGTCAGGTATCTTATAATCTTCTCACTCTACCCGCTAACCTAACTATCGTTGAAGAGTGTCATTTGTAATGTTCTATTAATTCCATATGTTTTTCGTCCACTCTAGGGTAATACATTTTCCGTTTACCGTTTTACTTTCTTTTCTCTTGATCGTTCTCTTTCTCTTGATTCGTCGCCCTTTGCTCCTTTCTTTTACCGAGCTATTAGATGAATTCGAAGGACTAGATGGATGTCATGGTACTACTTATGCTAATTCGATTTTAAGGTTGCTTGGGTGGCGTAGAAGTATTACTTCCAGACTGTGGAAGACTCGCCCACTTTTTGGTTGTTTTGTTTTTCGTATTCTTTTAATATATATATATATATTGTTATGATTATGTGTGTGTACGAGAGTATATGTTAGCGCCAAAAAAAATTTTATTGTTGTGATATCAATTTGGTTTTGTTGTATTGGTGGTTGTATATCTTCGCCCTACCTAGCTCTAGACTCCTCTCAGTAGTCGGTTCTATTCACTATATGCTTTAGCAAGAAACCACACACAATCACAGCTATAAATACAAAAGGGTTATTAATAAATGAATTTATTATTGTTTCGTTATCTATATGTCAAAATTTGTCAATAAAAACTGTTAAACACAATATTCAATATTTGTATTTCACACTATTTACAAAACCTCAAACAAGATGTTATATCGATACGACGGTTATAATTGAATTTCATGTATGACTGGTTGCATACATTAAGACATTGGCATTTTTTCCTATAACTTCTTGTTTAACAACTGGTTCTAAGGTTAATATTTAATTTTACAAAGATTGACCAATTTTGATTATGTCTGATATAATTAAATAAATTTGTTTAATATGGAATTAGTGACTTGCTACACTTTTCATATACCAACTTTTTACTTTTGAAAATCGGTATCAATCTATTTCGTATACGAATTTTACTTTTATTATAAAGTTACCTTTTATACGTATTATCGATAATGACTTGTCGACTGATTTCTCTCCTCTACTCTGCTTGATTGTTTTCCTTAATTCTTGTCTATCCTATCTCGCTTCCTTTCAGGAACCTGTCGACTATGCTGCTTTCTTACTGCTCTCCTGGATCCTGTTACTGATATTCCGCGTTCTTTCTGTCTTCCTGGACCTTGTTTGTTGGTGCTCCGCTTGTCTCGTATTTCTTGGATCACTTATTTTACCACTTGGTATTTTTAAATTCTTGATTTCTCTAACTTGAATCTTTTTTCACTCTCTCGCTTATTAACTGCTTATATTTCTATAGGTTTTCTTTTCTTTCTTCAACAACTGTCGTTTTTCAAAATTATTTCCGTAACTAAACAATAATAATCTATTTTCTTTTTTTACTATCTTGATTTTTCTTTTCCTTCTAAAGGCCTTTCCACATATATTTTAACGTGCCATATTCCTCTTGTATTTCACTTCACTTCACTTTCTCCTTTGCACTTATACACCCTATTCTACTTTCTTTACAATCAATTTTGCCTTATACTTCAAAATATTTCTTATTTTATAATATTATTTGACCTTTCTAGTGACTACTGAATTCCTTGTGGATCCCACTTTAAATTTGACATTTTTCTGACATATCCTTTTAATTAATCTACAAATTGTCTTTCGATTTTAATATCTTTTATTAACTCTTATTCTACCTTATTTTTTAACTATTTAATCAAACTCTGGCATTTTAACTTTTGTTTGCTATCTACCAATTCTGCATTTTAATTAATTTCAACTATATTTTTCTTATAACATCTTGGCATATGCTCCAATTGACTAACATGATAATCAACTCAATAATAAATTTTGTAATAATCATTTCAACCATTGCCTTTACCGCTTTGTCTTTTAAATAAATATTTAATTTAAATTTTACTTTTCTCTCGTTAATCTGATTTCATCTCAATAT